>NW_015664755.1:39723-49488 GCF_001515625.1 Sinocyclocheilus rhinocerous
GGATGGATGGATGGATGGATAGATAGATAGATAGACAGATAGATAGTGTTTCACTGGGTTTGGATGTTTAATGTCTTTAACCGTCTTGAACTTGGTCATGAAAACAAGAGAGCGAAGCACACGTGGTTTACGTTGAAAAAAGCGAGCACAGTTATGGTTAGCGCTAGCGTGAGAACGGCACAGGGGTCTCTGGGTTCCTGCAGGAGAAACCACAGGCCCCACACTGTCTCTGCGGCCGAGTAAAGAGAGCCTGCGGTGGGCCAGAGTTGACTGATCCGCCCGCCCAGAGCTCGTCATGCGGCGTGACATTCGATCACCTTCTTACTCTCGGTAAACAGATTTCTGCTTGACAAACTGCAGGCCGAGTAAAACGCGGTGGGATGGAATAACAGAAGAGAGACGAGCAGCTTCCTGAGGCCAAGCCGGCGGTTCTGCTGCAGTCATTCCAGAGTAAACATGACATGATTGCGGCGCTTCGAGGCCCCTTCTGTTCAGATGGAGTCTGATCAAGAGTTCCCGTAATCAGACGAGTCAGCGGATGGGACACAAGACAGATAAACTCAACTAGATAAGACACTACACCATCTGAACAACCTCTCTTTGCTGGTAGTGATGGGAAGGGTGACTCTTTTTCTGAGAATTGACCGGATTGTGGGGGAAACCCAAGCCTCATCCAAGTACTAGCCAAGCCAAACCCTGCTTAGCTGCCAAGATCAGACGTATCAATAAACACGAGGTCAAGGTTTGGTCAAGTGGCTCTTTAGTAGGGTTAGGGCTCTCGGGACTCTTCACTCAGTCTCAGATTCACTCAGTCTATTTGTTCATGAATTAGCAGTGTGCGCAAATAGTCAAACATTTGAATATTCCATCTGTAATTATTATTCGACAAATAAAAACACTATTAGAATTTTACTACGTGCTGCTTCGCAGGCTGTAAATGCAGGAAATCCATGATAGATCCTAAGTGCGCAAATTAAAAGCCAGTTATAACTAAACGCACTGGGTGGCGCTGTGGAGCGTGTTAACACATGGATTGCATTTGATCACAGAATGTCGTCGTCTGCCTCGTGAAGTTTGGAGTTAGTTAGACATATGCTTCCTTTATGTTTCTTTGAAGTTGAGTGGTTTAAGAACAGAAAACACAAAGCGCTGTAAGAAACTTTGCTTAGAACACCGTCCGTTATCTTTGTGTCTTTGCACGTTCTTATTGTTATCAGACTAAGGAGCCAGCTTTCACCCGAGCATGTGGATATTATTTTTTTTTCTCAACATTAACATGTGAAACAATATAAATGCGATAAACGTAGGCCGACTCGAGTGTATGCACGTTCTAAACTGCTATCGGCACGGTCTCCTTTATTTTTTCTATTTGCTCTTCTTGAGCTTGATTGCTTTTGTTCTTTATATGTATATTTTACACACGTTTTCAACCAAAAGAAAACTTTGAGATATAACGTAACATTGTTGTAGAACATTGTTGTATAGTATGTGTAATTATAAGCTTGTTCAGAAATGGTGACAAAATTGATTATTAAAAAAAATTACATCTTTCTCGCTAAACTTTATTTAAATAAACAAATATTCAAATATTCGTTTTTTATGAGCACAAATATTCGAATACAATATTTTTTTAAATCATGGCATTTATCATGAATTAGCTAGCTGGTTTCTTTGGTTTTAGAATTACGGTGACAAACAGACGTCAACAAACCTGACTCCCGCTAATCCGTCTTACCTTAAACTCCAGCTCCATCCCGGTGACGTTCTCTCCGGACTCGATCTGCGTGAGTTTCTGGATGTATGCGTACAGGTTCCTGGCGGGAACCTCGGTGGTGCCGCAGGTGACGGCCTCCTGGAGCGCGTCGTGAATGAAGACATACTGGTCTTCCGTCTGGACCATGTAGTTCCTCTGTGCACGCATGAGCGTCACGTGACCGTAGATGTCCACCGTCTTCTCGTGTTTGATTCGCTCCAGCATGGCGTCGATGACGATGAAGCAGCCGGTCCGACCCACGCCGGCACTGTTAGACAACAGGACAGATGTTTGACAATGTTAGATCTGATGTGTAGGCATGCTCCGAAGTGAACATTCTTGGTTGAAGCCAAACCGAACTGAATTAAACACTGGGATGAAGGCCGAATACCGAACATGGTTTTTCACGTTTTTTCCCCATGTGTTTTACCTATTTTTATTTTTTTCACCATTGCATAGATTAAATGGCCAATATGTGCTTTTTAAATCAATTGCAAAACAACAGTTTAAAAATATTTATTTAACACTACTAACAAAACACAATTTAAGTTAGTAAAATAATATTTATTGGCCACTTTTGAGACCCCCTTCTTGAATCAGGCGTGTATTTTTAACTGTACAAATAAATGCAGCCTCGCTGAGCAGAATAGGCTTCTTTTAAAACATTAGAAAATATCACAGATCCCAAATTGAACACTATGTGTGAATGTTATAATACATGTATTAATGGAGCTGTTGTAATTAGTAATATCATTATTATTGTCTTATTTATTATTTTATAGAACAACAGTAAAATTATAATACTAACATTTATGAATGCTGATGGAGTTCTTACTCTTTCTCAGCTTTTATTTTGGCGGAAACCAGCAGGAAGATCTCAGTGACTCTTTTTGTTGTCAACAGCAGATTTATAAATGATTCTCATTATGAATTTGGGAATATGTTTGTCGCACGTATCACACTGTCACATTCCTAGTAAAAATTGGTAAAGATGTTTCTGAGCAGCTGATGAGTAACGCTGTTTCAGCGCAGATTTTCCTCCTTTGGACTTGGCTAACCCTTGCTAACGAGCAGATAGCGCCGCGAGCTCGCTCTCACTCTATGCTGGTTGATATTTGATCGCGTCACATCATTGTTCAGTACAATTTATTCTGTCTTTTAATTTAATTTCGGTTGCTGAACATTCGGTGCATCCCTACTGTTTTGTTTAGTTTGTGTTCAGATACATTTTCATTGTTCACACACACATGCAAACTGCTAAAACAATGGGACACGGCTGACAGTAAGTGATGTGTCACATTTCTGTGGTGAATGCAGAATGTTTTCCACAGTCAAACAGTATTTAATGGCAGAGATCGGCGTACACCTGTGCTCGCTATCAGAGCAAAACAACCCCTCCATTTAGCCTCTCACCCTCTCTAACCTCCAACTACAGACCCTAAAAGCCTCCATCTACTTTCCTCTTTCCATCACTTTGAAGAGGCCAAAGCTTTGCTAACTTCCTGAAGCGCAGCCATTGACGTCAACCACAGGCACTTCTCCATGAAACACCTGAGATCAGAGCCCTTCATTACGACCACAAACGCTCACATTAGCGCTCTTCCTGCACGAAGACGTGAGCGAGAGAGAATTCTTAATCAACGACGCTCTTGAGTCAATGAACACCAGCTCTACCGCACACAGAACTTCCACTAACACGCATTTAAAGTCTCCAAAACCCATGTTGTGGAGCACCTGACACGAAGACCGTTCATAAAGTCAGCAAAAGTATTCCACCACTTTATTTCGGCTCTTTAAGGCCGAAAGTTTCTAGTGAGTCTGAAGTCTTGATAAGCTGGTTCAGGTGTGTTTCATTAGTGTTAGTGTAGGTCTGGACAGCCCTGCTCTAAAGCAACCTCACATGTATCATTCACAGAGGAGACAATCCCAGAATGCACTGCAGCAAGCATCTGTAGTGTCTCCGATTCACCTGTGCTGCATATCTTTGTGTTTGAGTTGTGGTGGAAGCCTCATCCAAATACTAACCAAGACAAGCCTTGCTTAGCTTCCACGATCAGTATAGTTCAATCTAACTAAAAGGGACTGTTTTACTAATTATCTGTGTTGTGCATTGTTCATCAACTAAATATAATTTAAAAATTGTGATTTCCAGACCAGGGAAAGTCGAGGAAAAATGAATAAATTCTTAGATCTCCATGGGCATTCATTTATTGTTTGTTTCTTCTGTTAGCATCTACAATATTTAATTGGGTAGAAATTGGCAGTAAAGAAATATTTTTAAATGAATCACGAAGAACTGTAAGTTATTAAACGCCAGAGCATGTTGTCACATTTTTGTGACAACTTTTATCATGAGTTTAACCTGCTTATTTTTACGACTGCTCCATATCCAGTTTAAGTTGCATACATTTTGTTCTTGTAGCAATTTTGCACTTTGACAGTCAGTTTGAGATATAATAACTATATAAATATTATTGTGTGTATCGGATAGTTTACTAAATCAAATGATTGGGACACTTTTTGTCACTGAAATGACTTGGAAAAAGTGTCCCAATCAACCTGAATTCACTCCACTCTTTGAAATCATGATTGCATTACAGTATGTTGTTTTAAACCCCAAATATTTTACTTATAACTTCATTATAATTCTTCATTAACAATAATTCAGTTATTTGTAATGTTAATTCTAAAAGAAAAAAAAATTATAAATTGAAAGTAGTTTCAATGTAGCTAGCTACTTTTTCAGAAGGGTAGCTTGAATGTAGCTTAACTACTTTAATTGCGAGTAGCTTGTAGCTGTCAGTCAAGCTACAGTTTTAGAGTAGCTTCCCCAACACCGTGAAATAAACCAGTCCTGAAATATCCACTGCTACTAGCAAGGCTTCATTTGCTTTATGCAAAATCAAAGTCTTTGTTTGGACTCTTGGGCTGAAATATGACGTGGACATGTTTTTGACAGGTTCATGTCTGAAATCCCTGCCACTCAGGAACCCTCCGTCTGTCTGTCCAGTGACCTCTGTGACATTCAATCATGCACTTGGATGGACTTTCTCTTTTGTTGCTATAACGGCTGACTGCATGCACTTCAGCAGCGACCCGCGGGTTACAGGTGACAGCGGTAAACACCCTCTTTACAGCCTCACACACACACACACACACACACACTCTCTCACACACTCACACACACACACACACACTCTCTCACACACTCACACACACACACACACACTCTCTCACACACTCACACACACACACACACACTCTCTCACACACTCACACACACACACACACACTCTCTCACACACTCACACACACACACACACACTCTCTCACACACTCACACACACACACACACACTATCAGCATCGATCGCATGACGTCTAGCATTAAGCACATGCAATCTGAATGTTCATTCTGCAGCAGGCGAATCGTTTGCAGCACGGTTAATCACCCACGAGCGCAGAAGGAGGAGCTTTTGTTTGGCCTGACAAACAGCACATATATAATCTCCCGCCTCACGTGATGCTGCCGGCTTAAACCTTGCTCTGCTCCTGCCGAAGGATGCGTCAACTTTCTGACAGCCACCGCGGAATGAAAGAAAGAGATTTTTAATGGTCAGACGGGACGGCGTTTTGGTGCGGATTAAAGTCTCGCTGTCGAGTCGTTATCTGATCTGAGCCGAAAGGAATTCAAAGTCTCCGTCCCAATGAATGATATTAATTCCCGCACGCCGGCCAGAGAAAAGAGAGGAAATAAGGATTTTTCAATTTCAAGCGCTCCGCTGGGAGCTCTAATTAACTGCCGTATGTGTTATTTTTAAGGGTTTACTAATCCTTGTTTTCTATCTGGCAGTTTTCCGATGGAAGCTCGTGGCTTGACGTTTTTGCATGCCTCTCTCTGCCTGATGTTTTTGTGCCGCTTTCGCTTAGAGGGGAATTTAACAGATGGTTTCATATCTGGGTTTTGCATAAATGCAAGAGTGCCTCATTCTGCCATGCACCAAAATCATGTTTTTTTTTGACACACCGTCGAGTCTCATGAAATTGTGTGGTTAAAACTTGAGATCTATCAATGGTTTGACCAATCAATTTTTTTTTCAGTTTTCTAAATATTATATGAGATTAGTTCTTTAATATCGGTTCTAATGATAAACGAAAAGCACACGACACATTATTACATCACCTGTGCTCAGCAAGAGACACTTCTGCTCACCAAGGCTGCATTTATTTGATCAAAAATCTTGTGAAATATTATTACCATTGTTTTCTATGTGAATATCTGTTAAACTGTAATTTATTTCTGTGATGCGCAGCTGTATTTTCAGCATCATTACTCCAGTCTTCAGTGTCACATGATCTTCAGAAATCATTCTAATATTCTGATTTGCTGGAGAAACATTTCTGATTATTATCAATGTTGAAAACAGTTGTGCTGCCCAATATTTTTGTGGAGACCGAGATATATTTTATTTTTCAGGATTCACAGATGAACATCGCTGTGTTATTAATCATATAAATATAAATGCAGGGGCTTCAGACCTGCAGTGCACCACCATGGGTCCGGCGTCCAGTGGGTTGCAGGACTTGACTCTGCGCAGGAAGGCCAGGAACGGCGTGGGATGCTCCGGAACGCCGTGATCCGGCCACGCCGTGAACTGGAACTGCCGCAACTCTCGCTTCTCGCTGGAGCCGCTCTGAACGCAAGAGTGAAAGAAATATTAGCCATCATTTACTCGCCCTCATGTGCCATCACAGAAGAAGATGGTTTCTGGAGCTCGGCAGCGCTGTGAGGGCGAGTGAATGTGGCTTTGCTGGTCAGAAACGCTCCCGTACCTTGTAAAGTGCAAACGTCCGGACGCAGTACGTGGCCAGCTCCACCGTGTCCAGCAGCGTGACCTGAATGAGTCCGTACGTCTCCGTCGCTCTGTTGGGCCAGTACTGGTCACACTTCACCTGAAACACACACAAACACACATCGAGCTCACATAAAGCCGGAGAAGGAGCGGCGCTTTTCCCATTCCCTGCTGACAAGAGGATTTCTCAACACAGCAGCGAGTGACAGACGCTATAATTACTATCTCCAGCGCTCTGTCGCAATCACATCACAGCCGGCCGTCATTACCATTATAGATGTGGGCTGCATTGTGAGCGGCGCACCGAACAAAAGAGATGCTAAACATGAAAAACCACACGCAGATCTGTCTGAATGCAAACAAGAGCTGGATCTGAACAATCATATTCTGCTAATAACATTAGGACGCTGAGATCATTAAAATGCATCGAGTTGAGACGCTCCAGCGCCGGATCACCAACTGAAGAGCAGCGCTCCTGCGTCTTTACAGCAAGCATCAGACTATGGATTCATGCAAAGGACGATTCATAAATGCAGGAAAAATCAAGGCATGCATTTAAATTCTGCAGCTGAAAACAACACGAGTCTTGCCTTAGAGAAGAAGTGAGAGGGAATCTGAGAAACACACAATGGTGCAAATAAGGAAAGGATGGAAATTAAATTGTGGGTGAAATCTGTAAAAATTGGGGATGACATGGATTGTGATATTAATTAGACCAATAATCAGTTTGACAAAAGCTTTTCAACCTGTTCGGAAACATTTGACATATTTAATGTAATTTGTCAAAAATAAGATCGTTAAAGCCAGCGCTTTCCACAAATAGAGCACCAAACAGGGCCATGCAAAACTGAGCTGCTTTACTGTCAGAAAACCCTCAGGACGAGAAACTCAGTTTTATTTCAGCTGTTTTATTTTCTATTCCTGTGACATTTGCAATTTTTTCCCAACCCTATTACTAAAATGTAAGACATAAACACACCTTGATTTGTGTGATTTTGTCAATTATTTCAGCAAATAGGTAAATGCTATAAAATACTTAATACATTAATTTATTTCCTATACATTTAGCATTTAGGTTTATAAGACGTATATTTCCTTTTTTTAACTTTTCCCCCTTATAATCAGGATTGCACACAAAATGTGTGACAGTTTAATGGTTATTTCATAATTAACATAAGTTAAAATGTAATATTTCTTTACTACATTTATGGTATTGTTGTCAATTATACATTATGCCATTGTTGGCATTGTCATATGATTTTAAATCGTCACATCTAGTCGATAAATGTATGCTAGGTTTATTTTATGTGAGATAATAGTTTTCAAACATATCTAACATAATAACTCTGTATGATATTTATGACAAGTGGCAGTTATAGAAATAACTGTTATTTATTGTTAGTGTAACGATAATTAAATCAGTACTGCAGATTAGAACTGTGATTTAACTGGACTCATTCTGACAGTGTTTCCTTACCAAACGCCAAAAACATGTGACAGAGACTGTAGTGAGTATGTATTTAAACTAATGTTAAATAGGTTTATTTGTCATTAATTGATGCACTCGTGCATACTGCAGTGCACTTGCAGAGACTCCGCCCACACGTTCTTCTGATTGGCTGTGATTTGTGATTGATTTGTTGTGGACAGATTGGTTGGAACAGGCCGTAAGCCAATCGAATCGCAGGTGAGTAGTGATGTCAGAACGTGTCGTACCCTGGATCTTTCCTCCAGTTTGGTCATCATGACGATGTTTGAGCTCCGCTGCTCCCAGATCATCCGCCAGAAATCGCCGAAGGTCCATTGCTCTCTATATTCTGAAGATTTTTACTGAAGGGTTTGGTCATATTTTATACGCCTGGTTTTATTGTTGCAATTCATTTATTTGGTTGTAGAATTAAATTACAATACATATCTATAAAGGCAATTTTCTCAAAATTAGTTTTTTCTCCACTTTAGCAGCACTTACATGCACCAAACCTTACAGTTTTATTCCTTTCTATACTCTGGAGGTTTTTACTGTGGGGTTTGTTCATATATCATTTGCACTGATTTATACAACATTTTGTTTGTAAAAAACACGGTGAGAAAGTGTTATTTTCAGTATTTTCGTATTTATGGAGTGATAAAAAGAGTAATGCAAAATCCCCTCAGTAGAAAACATTAACTCTAATATGTCGACAAAATCAAACAAGAATTATGAACCTGGATTCATCCAATGTTGAGAAAAGTTCAAATATTAGCTCATATAAAATAGTGCGTATTTAATAATATAATGTCTTGTTTGCATATTTAACATAACATTCAGAAAAACTCCAAAAAATTGTCTTAATGGACTGTGATTAATCAGCTGGTTAATATGGTGAGATATATAAATATATATATATATTAGTTGAAATGTTCTCTTTGTTGTGCCTTAAATATGCTCTAGATGAGCGTCGCTCAAACTGACTTTCATTTAAAGACTTAAAGCGTGTTTCGTTTTTGCTCATCATCCATGTGCTTATCAAAAGCAAATCATTTAAAAGCAGAACAGTCTCCACACACACTCTCATTATTCATTATGATCCTTTTAGTAAAACAGTTCAGTGAAATCGTTAAAATTCAGATGTAGGTTTCCACAAAACGGCCCTGAATCTTTATTCCATCCTGTGTATATTCTGTGATTTCTGATGAGCAGACCTTCATTCTCTGCGAGAGAAACAGTGGAATGAACTGACAGTAAGTGAAGACGTGTGAGAAATCTGGAGAAAAGGCAGCGAGGCTTGATTTCTGCTGTTAGACGGCTCGCAGCTCAGCTCACACATGCAGCGGCGAGATAAAACTCATCCCAGCGCTCGCTCGCCCGCTCTGTCTGTCTCTACTCCAGGTGAATTATTTTACTGAGACCTAATAAATAAATTAAAAACTCCATGTTTTTCATTTTCTCCTTCATTCTGTGACTGACAGCATAGCAAAAGACAACTAATCCTGCGTTTTCTTCTCTCTGTTATAGACAAAAGAGGACAAAATGACACACAGATATCAAAAAATTAGTACTGAACCGATGTGTGTGTGTGTGTGTGTGTTTGTGTGCGTCTGTGTGTGTGTGTGTTTGTGTCTCTGTGTGTGTTTGTTTGTGTGTGTGTGTGTGTGTGTGTGTGTGTGTGTGAGTGTGTGT
>NW_015664755.1:50539-64227 GCF_001515625.1 Sinocyclocheilus rhinocerous
TTCACAAAAACAAACGTGTGTGTGTGTGTGTGTGTGTGTGAGTATGTGTGTGTGTGTGTATGTGTGTGTGCTCAAATAGCCACAGCCTTTCAGTGTATATTTGACACATTACAACTCTGTTCCAAAACCTAGTGAGCCGCCTACATAGGGTGTATTTCAAAACAGGATCACATGTATCCATCACAAACAAAGCAAAAACACACACACACACACACACAGACAGACAGACAGACAGACAGACAGACACACACTCACTCACTCACTCACTCACTCACTCACTCTCACACACACACACACACTCACACACACACACACACACACAGAGGGCCGCTGGAGGTTGATGTGGATTTTCTGCTGCAGTTCATCACACTATTTAATTTCTCATTGTGGAAACACAAAGCCGGAGCGTTTATCAGGGCCGGACACGGCAGATGAGCATTTATTTGTGTCATTGTTCGCTGAGCGAATCTGTCATTTAACACAGTTTGGAGGGAAACTAAATGTTTTATTTTGGAATTGTTTTTTATGGAGAAAACTGCTTATCAGTTCATTATGAATGTGTAATGCTGCTGTAGATGCTGCAAAATCAGCTTCTGTGTCTGGCTTTCCATTAAAATTATTTGAAAAAAAAAAAATATATAATATCTACTTAACACAATATTTTGCACACGTATCTTGTTTTGAGGATGTTCAGACAGTGGTGTGCGTACCATCGATGGCGGAGAGCAGGACTCTGGAGTGATCGTAGGCGATGACGTTTGCGTATCTGTTCTTTGGTTTGTTGACCTCCAGGTTGGAGTGCTCCCACGTGAACTGCTGACCGGGATCGACCGACTGAGGAGGAAAGAGGAATATGGATTAATGATTGCGTTAATGAGCTCACATTAGCATCAGAGCTAAACACGCTCACACAGACGCGGCTCAGGTTACAGCCGTATGCTAACTGCTGGCTCAGACTCGTCTCACACTAATAATATCCGTCTGAAATAGAAAGACGCGGCTATGATCAGCATTC
This sequence comes from Sinocyclocheilus rhinocerous, assembly GCF_001515625.1. Lineage (NCBI taxonomy): Eukaryota > Metazoa > Chordata > Actinopteri > Cypriniformes > Cyprinidae > Sinocyclocheilus > Sinocyclocheilus rhinocerous. The sequence goes on from NW_015664755.1 coordinate 51,555, forward strand.
TGAGCATTCTCACACACACACATTCAAACGCTGCTGCAAACACACTTCATCGACAACTGACCTGACATTCATGAAATTAATCAATGCATGTATCATCCATTTATGAGCAAATTAAATAATTAAAAGTCACGATGAATATCTAACAAATTAAAAAAATGAATGAATGGATTTACAGATTAATGAATAAATATACAAACAAATGCATCAATGGATTAACTTATGGACAAAATAATAATTAAAGAATAAATGAAATAAAGGAATGAAATCATCTAATGCAAAAATGCAGAAAGAAAGAGAAAGAAAGAAAGAAAGAAAGAGAAAGAAAGGTGAATCAATTAATGAATAATGAATAGACAAAATGCACTGAAAATAATAAAGGGATGATTGAATGAATGAATGAATGAATGAATTAATGAATTAACACATCAGTGAATAAATGTACAAATTAAAAGTATGACTGGAGTAACTATGTACAAAATAATGAATAAAATAAATGCATGCAACACTTTAATGGATGAATGAATGAATGAAAGCATATATAATCCATTTATAGATGAGTGACTTAAAAATGGATGGATAATGAACAAATGAATGAATGAAATGAACAGACAAAAATAAAGGAATCGACAAGTGAATCAATAAATGAATGAATAATGACAAAAAGTACATGAAAAGCACATGAATGAACTAACTAATAGAAAAATATTAATGAAAGAAAGAAAGAAAGAAAGGTGAATTAATAATGAATAGAAAACATGGGCTGACAAAATATAAAGGGATCATGGAGCGAGTGAAAGAATGAATGAATGAATGAATGACACATATGATGCGCGTGATCTTCCTGCCGTTGACGTTCTTCTTTTGATTTCTTCAGGAAGTCAGACGATTGAAGCTTTCAGCGCTGAGCTTCTTAAAAACAGGTGTGGGCCTGAAAGAGCGCGGGACGAGTCTGCCAGTGAAAGAGCTTTTGTGCTCAATATGACCTCAGCGTCAGTCTTATGTGCCGTTTGCAATTTTTTCCCATTTACTTTAATAATGAAATTATTCAGTCTCCGCAGTGTCTTTTGAAAATGAAAAGATGATACGCATCTGCCTGCGAGCCCAGCTCTCCAAGTTGACAAATTTCAAATTACAGTTTTCAGAGGAGCGTTGAATGAATGAAAATTGGTCCCGTAAGCGAAGAGGGGAAAGTAATGTCTTCATGCCTTGAATAGATTTTAAAGGATCACGCAGAGATGTGCTCCCTTTCAAACGGCGCTTTTGTCCACTGATGTGCCCTTTCAAACGACAGCAGACGACTGCAAACAAATCACAGCCCCACTTGGACAAATTACACTCAGAAATAGCAAAACGATAAACGCTGTGAGACTGTCAACAGCCAAAGCACATATTTCACATTCGACACATATAGCTGCGAGGAAAGACGAGGAGACGCTGCTGTTTTAGCTGTAAAGCACTGGCGCTTGTTTGCGTAACTCTACAATAAGCAAACGGGCCTCGATATGAAGAACCGTAAATTGACAGCCGTCAGGCCGCGGGAGATACGATGGTAAAGCTGCACTGTGAGCGCGACTGATACGATCGCGTTTGTGAGCGGCAAACGTTCATCAGGTCAGACACACCGAGCGACCGCGTGAACAGTGGTCCGTCTGAACACATGTGCATAAGCTTACCGGGACGTTGCTATGCGGTTGCCAGGGTGATTGTTTTTAAATCAGTTTGAGTAACAGTCATAGTGATGCTTGACTTCCAATAATAATGTTGAAAAACATTCATGTTCATTTTAAACCTTTTCAAATTTTAAATAGTTTCCAAAAGAATAGAAAACCTGAAAAGAATGAAAGTTGTGTTGTTTGTTTAAGATTAAAAAAACAAACAAAAAAACACCTTTCATATTTAAATCCAGCATTTAAATGCGGTAGTGAATCCACTAAATAATCATTGTGTGTGTATGGACCATAATTCACTCTCGAAATTGCAATGACTGACATTATGGTAAGCATAGCAACATTCTGGCATCCTCTATTTTTGTCGTATTATTTGTCATACTATATTCTGTCATTTTAGTAATATTATAAGACTTGAGGTCAGATTTACTATCAGCTTGCGCCAGCGCAAACCCTCATTTGGCGTTAAAAACTGTCAGGATTTACACGCAGTGGGAAATTAGCGCTGAAAATGTGTGGATATTATTGAATATGCATTTGTAGGAGTTTCCCTTTCGATCGGTAAATTTACGGGAGGAGAGTATTTCAATAAATCATGCGATTTACTAAGATTTACGCTCGTCAATTTACTGGTATTTGTGGCATTATTTAACACCTGAAAAAGCATGTCTTAAAGCAGGCGGTAATTTGCGCAGCTCTTGGTAGATTGCGCTGGTCATTATGGAAATGAGATGTTGCGTCTGTGTTCTTTAATCTGCACCTTGTCAGTAAATCGTCCACAGAATTTTCCCTCCCATCGGCATTTGTATGGAATTGCGCTCTAACGCTAATTTGCCCTGTTTAGTAAATCTGGCCCTTGTTATGTTTAGCGATTTTAACTAAACCATCATCAACAGAACTGTCTTGTTTATGTTTGTAAGGCTGCTTTGCCGAGCGCACTCTTAAAAGGTTGCCATGTCCACTTACTATAAACAACATTTATTAAGCATTTTTGTGCTTGTTGTTTTGCTCAGCTCATAAAGCGATCCAGCTGATGGAGTTAATAAAATAGGCAGGAGCAGGTCATGATATTTGGGTATATGTCTTATTTCCAAGATAAAGTGTTTGGATTTAAGTTTATTTTGGGCTTGTTCTTATTTGCCGTTTTCTAGAAAGACCTGGCAACATTTATGAGATAAGATGTACCTCCTTCCCTGTGATTTCTTGCACTGCGCATACAGAAGAGAGACTCAACTCTGATACATATTTAAATATGGAGCTGGCCAATAAGAACTCTCTGCACTATTTCTAGGTGACTAATGAAATATAAATAAGTGACACTGATCATGTGACTCAAGATACTCTCTGGATCATCTCAAACCATGCTGGAGAAGTTGATCACCAACTCAGACAAACCAAATACTTGGCAAATTCATGATCATTTTAAACCTTTCACTCAAATTGTTATGATTACGATATGATTTGTATTTATATAAGAACATTGCAAAACACAAGCATTTAAACCAGTGGTTCTCAACCAGGGGGCCTCAGCATACATCCGAGGGGCACACAAAATGGCTTAAAATCATTTAAAATAAAACAAGTCTTACAATAAACTAAACAGCTAAAAACACAACCTAGCACCATGTTTCTTAATATAATCAGTACCTTTAACAACTGCCATTTTTATTTAAGAATTAGTGTTATAGAATATCTTATTTGGTAGAAATTGCAATTTGTAAGTAAAAGACAACTGTAATCAAACCAGCTTTTTTCATGCAGAAAGTAGTGAAATGGCTGAGCATTACCTCATACTCCTGCGACAACTTCAAGTTGTCGTTTGCTTTCAGGCGTTCGATGTGATCGGCCAGCTCCATGACTGGGATGGGAGGGGGACTGGCCATCCCTGCAGACAGGAGACAAACACAGAAACGCGTTAGGGGCTGGATATTAAAGTTTGAGCCGGCGATGAGTCTAAAGGATGCGACATATCAAACCCCGCCTCCTGCGCTGGCGTGAGGCAAAGCGGCGTGAGGAGATGAACGCAGTCTAGAGAGGAAGTGAAGGAAATGAACAGACACAGTGGCATATGTAGAAACAAGAACGACTAACTTGACAAATGGAGGTTACTGGGGTAAACCGATGTGGCTGAACCTGCGAAGGAAAAGGGGACGGGGATAAATCATACTAGCTGACGTTAAAACAAGCAAATGTGGTGATCGGTCTCTATCGGAACTAAAAAAAAGAGGCAGTAGAAACACAGTCTGAAATGACAGTCGACAGTTCGCAAACCACGCTACGGCTCCATCTCTACGTTTATTTGTTAGTAAAAACACATGCTAACGGCTAACGGACGACAAACATGCGGAAATGAGGATAACACGTTCGGAAGGGAAACCAAGAAGAAAAAAAAACACACACAAATGCAACAAGGACAGAGAAGATGGCATGCACGTTTATCATGCGCATGTTTGTCTGTTCTCTAAGGGCTTCGACTGTGAGATTCGCAAAGAAGGCGTGTGTCTGCGAGAGAGTTTGTGTTTGCACTGCAGAGGATGCTTTTGAATAGTCGAGAAGCAGAAGCTGCTCTCTGATAACCGGTTTGCATAACAACAGCCTGCGTGCCGCAGAAAAAGAGGCCGTATGCTTGAACGCGGTGCTGCGGCTCTTTCATCTCTGGGCTGATAGAAGAGGGCATTAGCTAATGGAGGCAGCAGGAGAGAGCTGCCATCCACCGCCTCTCAAGACCCATTACCAGCCGCAGTGACAGTGAAACTGCCATTCGGAGAAACGCATCGGAGCGACATCAAGCACCCTCAAGATGAAAATTGAGATGGGGAGGAGGGGGGAGTGACCGCACGACGGCATCAAGGGTTTGGAGAGAGGAGGGCTAATGCAGAGGCCGTTCTCACTGAAGAGAGGGATCTTCAGCTGTCGAGAGCTGCGTTCGGGCTGCCTGAAGGGAAAATGGAGGATGCAAAGCTTCTCTAAGAGGCTGTTTGGGAAAGAGGGGCACGAATGCGCTAATAAAGAGCCGCCGAGAGGATTGAGTGCATGGAACATCGCTCTCGAAACCATTTTGCAATGCAAACTCGACACGTGAATGTGAACCCCACCGCATTTGAGTCGTAGGCGAATATCAAAACGAACGGCACTGCTGCGTAAGGATGGGAATCGAGTTCAACGGCAACATTTACAATTCTTTGGGCACTTGAGGAATGGTTCAAGAAGAAAACCAAGCCTGAACCAGCCTGAGGTGGTTTGACTGGGCTCACTTTAGTTAGTCTCCCAGGCTGACCTCTTGACGAGCACCCAAAACCACTAAATAGTGTACTATTTAGTCTTGACTCATGCAAACCGGGCTAGTGGCCTGGTAAGACCAGCTAACCACCTTAGGATGGTTTGAGCTGTTTTTCTTCTGTTAGGTAAACAGGTCTTCATCAGTTCACACTTCCCAAATTCCGTGGTCACGCTTGCCTGCTTTCAAACACAACGGAAAGCCTAAACTTGATCCCCCAACAAAATATACAACAACCAGTGGAGCTTTAAAGGTTCTGGTTGGCAAAAAATGTCACTCTGTGAGCTTTTATGAATTGTGTTGTGTGGCAAGTGAGTTTTTGGGTTTGGCAGGTTGGCCTCTCAGTCTGACTGGTGCCCCAATCCCCTTTAAAGCCATCAAAACAGACCAGCCTAACCAGTGGAAACCAGGGGACAGATGCATAAACGTAGCCACTACGTTAAGACCTAGTGTTAATAACTAGTCTGAACAGAAGTCAAGAGTAATCAGTCTTACGTTCAGGATTCAAACTTGTACGGCTAGACTAAACAGTTTATGCAACCAGCCGCAGCTTGGTAGCAAAAGCTGGTCTGAGCCACTTTTATCAGAAAGGTGAAGAGTTTCCCTCCAGTCCATCTGTCTTGCTCTTGCAGTCCAGGTGTTTCTGACAGACAGACAGATGGACTCCGGTTCAATGTGTTTAGAGCTGGTCTCGCTGGCACCCAGGTTCTCCTCTGAGAAACTAATAGAGCAACTGTTGTCACCGCTATTCTGCCCCTCAGAAAATAAATCTATAGGTCTTCACGGCTGGCCGCTCTAGAACCGAGCGCACTTCACCTTGTTCACCAAGGTCAGGAGGGAGCAGCCGTTCACCGCTCGACAATTCCCACATTCCTCTGCGACTCGTTCACACTCCGCTGCTTTCAAACACAACGGCCCACCTACGTGTGTGTGTGTGTGTATGTGTGTGTGTGTGCGTCTGAATATACAATCACCAGCAGAGGTTTTGAGAGCCACTGGCTTGAATATATATCTCCATAGTCTTCTTCAGCTGGCTTTGGTTGGCCACAGTCCTCGCTCTTCAGGTAAACTCACTGAGCTGTTATGAATGTGCTGCGAGGAGTTCTTGGATCAGCTGTAAAGCTGCAGGCCCAGAGTCTGGAGGGATTTCCTGCCCTTCCGTCTGTCCGGAAGCCACCTGTCCTGTGCAATTCCTCAAGAGGTACGTCTCTGTATCTCTGGCTCCATATGGCTTACAGACCCTCCCATTAAAGCTTTAATATGCTGAGCACAGCTTTGACCTTTCTACACACAGGTCTGTTTGTGTCCAGTGACTCATTCAAGACTGTGTTTCTGAATGACACAGAGGTGTCAACAAGCTGACCAATGCAACACCAACATGTTCCCGAATCTATTAGATGCCTTGTTGTCTACATAGGCAGCATCTTAAATAGATCCTCTTGAGTCACTGATTTGACGTATTCCACACAGGCAGCGCCACACAATTTGATAGACCTTGTAATCGACATTTATCTTGCTTACGGATGACATATTTACTGAGCTTGTCACAAGGCATTCTGCGATTGCCTCTGTGAAGGCTGCAATGCTGCCAAAACATTTGGCCTAAATGAAACATTTTGTAAAGCAACACAATGTTGCTGAATGGATTTTGAGGAGCCTTCAAGTCTGGAGTGCACCTATGAATGCTGTCTTCGTAGGCAGCTCACTAGGCTTTGGAACTTCTAGACCAGTGTTTCCCAATTCTGATCCCAGAGTTCCCCCAATTAATCCACATTTTGTGCATCTCTCTAATCAAACACATCACATTCAACTCATCAGCTTGTTACTAGAGACCCTTAAAGGGTTAGTTCACCCAAAAATGAAAATTAGCCCGTAGATTACTCACCCTCAAGTCATCCTAGGTGTATATGACTTTCTTATTTCAGACGAATCCTGTCGGAGTTATATAAAAAATTGTTTTTGATTTTTCAAGCTGTTTAATGGCACTCAGCGGATGTTGCATGCATCAGTCCAAAAGAAGTTAAATAAAAAGCGCCCATCCATTGAAAACAAAGTGTCTCACACGGCTCCGGGGGGTGAACAAAGGCCTCCTGTAGCAAACTGATGTGTTTTTGTAAGAAAATATCCATATTCAAAATGCAATAATCACTTTAATCTAGCTTGTGCTCACTGCTGTACATGGAAGCAGCTCCGGGCGATTGACGTATGAGGTCAGCTTTGCGCATGCGCCGCTCAGAAGTGACGAACGCGGAAGCGCAGCGGAGAGATCAAAACAAAACAACGGTCACTAATTAGAAGTACAAAACGAGGATTTGTAAAGAAGAATGTCGGGAGGATTTCGATATAAGCCAAGAGGAGACTGGTTTTCCTTTGCTAAAGTAAGGAAACCGTCATCCGCCCGGAGCTGCTTCCATGTAGGACTGTTGGCGCAAGCTAGATTAAAGTCATTATTACCTTTTGAATATGGATATTTTTCTTACAAAAACGCAGCGTTTCACTACAGGAGGCCTTTTTTCACCCCCCGGAGCCGTGTGAGACACTTTTTTTAATGTATGGGCGCTTTTTATTTCACTTCTTTTGGACTGATGAATGCAACACCCGCTGAGTGGCATTAAACAGCTTGAAAGAAACTCTGACTGGATTCGTCTGAAAGAAGAAAGTCATATACACCTAGGATGACTTGAGGGTGAGTAATTTATGGTCTAATTTTCATTTTTGGGTGAACTAACCCTTTAAAGCTGGGCATGTCAAATAAGGGAGACATCCAACATATGCACTGTTGAGGACACTAGGGTTGGGAAGCACTGCTCGAGACTTCTCACGTTCCTCATGATTCAAGCATAGAATCTAGTCCTAGAATCTTCACTTCATTGAAAAAGAGTTGGAATCAAAATCTTTTGAAGTTTCCTAGGACACCCTGTTTCAGACTCAAGGAGTTGGCTGATGGTTTGTGTTTGATGGTGAAGATGAGGAGGATGGCGGTCGGCCGCTCTTACCGGGAGTCTGGAAGTTCAGACGGCGTAACTCCACAGGGTCTGTGGGGTGATGGGAGGGCATTTCTTTACCGCTGGGCAGACTGCCTTTCCTGGCCTCTGACTCCGCCCTTTTCCTGAAAGAAATACATCATATACTTCAGGACAAAACTGTGTTTGGACTATCAGAGCAGCACTGCAAGAGGTCAAGCAAACATGCTCGTGATGGGCATTCAAATGTGACACGTCCTGGCGTTCTGTGAGCCGTGACCACTGCGTGTGTCTCAGGTACAGCTCTTCTGCATGCTCTCACCTGTCTGGTTGACTGCTCCAGTGGAAGCGGCAGGAGGGGAGAACAGAGAGTTAGTACGCAAGACAAATACCGATGTCCTCATCACAACTGCTGATATACAGAGTGGCTTTGCATTTGTTAGTTTTCGTCTGATCCGTTGTTTTAAATCACATCCACTGCACCACTGCTCCTAACTAGATTTAGTGTGACATAACATACTCAAGGCGTTATCTCACAGTCTTGTTTTTCTCCAGTAATTTAGTTTTTTGTTTTGAATATATATATATATATATATATATATATATACATACATTGAAGTGTGCTAACAAGGACCTGGGGTCATGAAATGGCTCTTAGTTCAAAACAGTTTGAGAAACCCTGAAGAATCTGATGAGTAAAACTAATTATACAATTAATAATGATAATACACTACTAATCAAAAGTTTGGGATTAGATTGTTTAATGTTTCTGATAGAAGTTTCTACTGCTCACCAAGGTTGCATTTATTTGATCAAAATACACTACAACTTTTTATATAGTATTACAATTTAAAATAGCTGTGTTCTATGTGAATATCTGTTAAAATGTAATTGATTCCTGTGATCAAAGCTGAATGTTCAGCATCATCACTTTTTTTTTTTAAGAAAAAAATAAAATTATATACTATACAACCTTTTCCAGGCCTAACAACCTGTTTTATTCCCGATGTGTACAGGTTTTCCACTGTGTGTGTTCACTTGACAGCAGGGATTGCTCTCTTGTTTCTGTTTGTTTGTTCTGAATTGGTGCATCACAGCAGCGAGTGTGTTGTGTTGTTGACATTGTAATATTACACTATGAGCTGTGTGCATGAGCCCGTGACATTGATTCTGTGATTAACAAATAAATCTGCCACCAGAAGACATCAAATAACCCTGGATATATGAAGGACCTCATCATGATAGATGTTCAGCTCAATGCCTGACTGTAATTTACAGCAGATGATCAGATCAGTATATATTCAAATGAGCACCACAGATTATCGCACAGATACTGACGATGCATAACTGCAGAAACACACACACACACGCACACACACACACACACACACACACACACACACACACACACACACACACACACTCGCACTCACACTCACACACACACAAATGCACACAATGGCTTAAAGTCAAGATGAAATCCAAACTGACTCCATTTACTTCCTTAACACATGTTCCTGCTCTTAACGTTATTCCGATGATCAGCTTGCTTTTGCAATCTTTCACCCTAATAACTAAGAAATTAAGTCACTTGGATAATGCTAAAGCTAATAAAATCCCACTGTACTTATTTTTCTTTTTGCTTAAATCTGGGTTATTGAAGTTAATTAAAACTAAAACTGAAAATAAAATAAAATTAAAATCATAAAAAATATTTTTTGTTACTTGAAATAAAATAAAATGTTATTTAAAAAAAATTCTCACATTTCTCATTTTAATTACTTAACCTAATGTACTAACATGACTACAACTGAAATAAAATGAATGATATATATATATATATATTTATATATATTTATATTAATATAGTAACTTCGTCACGAGGAGCCTGCCTGCACTGTCTGTGGTTACGCCGCCGGAGTGTGTGCTTCTCCACGGTTTCTACCTCTTGTACAGCAGGATGGCGATGACGATGCAGATGATGAAGATGACGGCCAGCACAGGCCCCACGACCCAGATCAGACCCTCCTCTTCATCGATTATGGGCTGCGGGTCGATATCGGCAAACATCACCAGATCAGAGTACGGACTCGCCGCGTACAACATCTGCAAGAAAAACCACCACAACATGTTTGATGTGTCTCTGGGTTTGATGTGTTTTCAATGGGCCGAGTGCAGCAGAAACGTGCAGCTCGTAGTTTTGTTAAAGCACTTGCATGAACTATTCAGCAGAACAAAAGAGTTTGTTATTTGATCTGTAAAGTGTCTAAGTCATGCCTTTTGAGGTGGAACTACTACACAACTATTTCACGTTCACATGCATTAAACTATCCTTGCATAGATCGCACTTGTAATTGTATACACGTAATGATATGTTTCAGACTAATGCAGGGAACATTTCTTTAAAGCCGTTTCCTTGCAATCAATGGCAGCGTATTATTATTCAAGCACACAGTCAAACAGCCTTGACGTGCTGGAAACAATTAACGGAAACAATTAAACGGAACTATATACATACGATCATATAAAAACACTGTCAGAGGTCTGAAATCCTGTTATGACTGATTAATGTAATATTCATCAGTGTGTGTTGCATTGTGTTCAGTGATGTGAGTTACGAACTACATTCAGTGATTAGCATCTAATTTACTCTGAAATCATCAGCACAAGCAGATAAACGGAGACGTAAGACTGGGTGTGTGTGTGTGTGTGTGTGTGTGTGTCTGCAGTGCAGTTCATAAGGCTCTGCTGCTATTAAAGGGAAGGAGTTTATCTCACAGTCCCGCCGCTGACAGCTCTTCAGGGCTTTCCCTCCGAGAGACAGACAGACACATAGTCAGAGAGACAGACGCACTGCTCATATTGTTCAGTCTCTCGCTCTGACCTTTATAAGTAAATATATTCATAATATTATTATTATTACCAGTGTTAGGGGTAACGCATTACAAGTAATACAAGTTACGTAATCAGATTAAATTTGCTTTACTTTTTCAAATAAGTAAAGCAAGTTTGTCTTCCCATTCATTCACTGACAGCTTTCCTGTCCCTGTGTTGAGAGAAACTGGGAGTAAGTGCAATATGTGAAGGGGCCTTTACAGCTGCCAAAAATATAACTCTTTTGGGTTTTTGTTATTAAAAATATATATAAAAGCAAGCCCAGCCACGATGAAAAAAAGATACGCAAAAGTAATGTAATGCATTACTTTTAATAAAAAGTAAATAAAAAACTAAGTTATGCAATTAGTTAACTTTTTAATGGAGTTACACAATATTGTAATGCATTTGTAAAAGTAACTTTTCCCAACACTGATAATTACTTTTATTTATTTGTTTGTTTGTATTTTTTTAACCATAAAACCAATAGCAGATGACAAAACCTGTCCAAGTTTCATCGTCCACTTTCTACTGGCTTTCATTTTAATGTTATATTGAGTAATTTTACGAGCTTTTTTATTCTTAAAAAAATATTTATATTTAAATTGATTTTTAGTTTTAGTTTTAGCAATTTTAGTACTTAAACTTCTATTAGTTGCCAAAGCAACATTACTTAATTACATTTACGTTTTTGACGTTAAAGTTTTTATCTAATATTTACAATTTATTTTATTTAAGTTTTATTTCAATTAACAAAATGTATTTATGACAACAACACCGGAACACCTTGATTTAAAAGAACGCGAGTGTCACAAATTTTGTGTGGTTTATCCACTAAAAAAATAAAAATAAAAATAAAATAAAATAAGACATATTCGCAGTTGTGCTTCTCAAATAGCTGCATCTTGCGTTGCGTATGTTTCCATCAAAGCAGCAGAAAGCGGCTAACACTCACGCTGTCGGAGATCTCCAGCACCGCCAGCACGAAGAAGACGTACTCCTGTCCGTTCAGCAGCTGCTTGTTCTCGAAGTCTCCGTACATCTCAGCGTCTCCCAGCGTGAACTCGGTCGGCAGCTCGCGGAAATACGCCGCGATGTACGGCTTGGGCTCCATCTGCCGACGGAAGCGAAGAGCGCGACTCGTTCGGTTGATTTCTCGCAACAGCTGAAAGAAACACGGAGTGAAACGAATGATCAGCCCCGCACACAAACACACATTCTGATCAGATAGTATTTATTCATATTCTGAATTACCTTTTATTTTTGTATTTTCAGTTTTTATTTAAATTTTAGTTTATTTTACAGCGGTGGCCAAAATGATTAGAACACTATTATTCTCAGCAGCTAGAAATGGTTTTACGTCAGTTATTTCTATCTTTTGCTGTAGTGTGTCAGTAGAAAATATCAGTTTACTCAATCCAGAAGAACTGTGTCTCCAAGACGCTTCAAGAGACCTACCTGCAAAGCTCCTGAGAAACTCTGGAAAAAAAGCTGCTTTAAACACAAAGGATGCTCACGCTAAATGTTGATTTAATTTAGGTAATATAAGTTAATTGATAAGAAAATCTATTAATGGCATTATTTTTGACAGCATCCTCATGTTATAGCATTTTTACACAAGTGCCTAAAACTTTTCACAGTACTGTAGCTTTGCAGGAGGTTTCTTGAAGCGTCTCGGAGACACAGTTCTTCTGGATTGAGTCTGTCTCAGTTTGTTCTGTTTCTTCATGTGACTCCAGACAGACTGATGATGATCAGATCACATCTCTGTGTGCAGCAAAAAATCTCACTGCAGTATTACAATGAATGGCCAAATGAATGTTTGGGAATGTAAAATTATATTTCCTACTGACACACTACAGCAAAAAATAGAAATAACTGACTTAAAACCA
>NW_015664755.1:64822-80623 GCF_001515625.1 Sinocyclocheilus rhinocerous
GATCCGCAGGCGTTTGCTGTGAGCCGGCGCTCCGATAAAGCTTTCTATCAAGCCGTCAAATCTGCTTCAGACCTTCTGCCCTTGAGCCACTTTCAACAGGCGACTTCAAATATTGACAGTCAAATAAATTGAGTGTGTGTACACTGGGGGGGAAACACTATATACTGTATATACAGTGGGTACGGAAAGTATTCAGACCCCCTTAAATTTTTCACTCTTTGTTATATTGCAGCCATTTGCTAAAATCATTTAAGTAAATTTTTTTTCCTCATTAATGTACACACAGCACCCCATATTGACAGAAAAACTTTTTATTTTATTCTTAAAACACCCGTCCAGTAAATGTCATTGTGGCGTTTGGTCTGTTGTTGAGAGAATGGTGACAATTGCAGTGCTGACGGTGTTTTGTTCATTAACCGCACACACTGAACTATCAGTAACCAGGTTTGCAGAAGTGCCTCAGGCCAGCTGGCGGGGGAGGGGTGTGTCCAGCCATCGGCCAATCAGAACGCAGATCTCTGCGTGGTGCTGCCCCTTCCTGAGCAGCAGTCTGGCACAATTCAGAGGAATACACTCGCCGCAGAAAAGCCCTTTCAAACATTCACTCCGGCTAAAAATAATACCGAGCGTTCGTCTGCAGCGATAACGCAAACTTCCTCTATCTCTCGCCCTTTAGAGGGGAGAGGTTTTGGTCCCCGTTTCCATTAGCGTGCAGGAGCAGATGTGCATATGACTGGGACTCGCTGCTTTCTTCTCGAATAACTGCTCGTCGCTGCATTGGGAATCATGTCCTCACAGGGGCCGCTGCCTGATCAGTAAGGCCTAATATATGATGCAATGAGTCTAAACGGTGGATCGGGCGTCTCTTACCTCCTCCAGATTCATCTCATCCGGACTGTCCCATGGTTTGATGAACTTTCCGGGCCGCTGTTTCTTCAGCGGCACCACCACGATGTAGTAACCCCTACAGAGAGAGCCAGACAGAGTCTATAAGGTTGTGCTGACAGCGTCAGGACATCCATCAAGATTAGCTCCAATCAATCTGGACTTTCCAATCCACTCGGGATGACACTGGATTAACCACATGTTTGACGAAAGAGAGCGACCCTCGGTAAACACATCAATAACCTGCCAACCACACCGCGCTTTAGTCTGGTTTCACGCTGCTGGGTTCACACACACTAACGAGGGTCTCTGATAGACAGAACGGCCAAAAACAGCTCAGCATTCAGCTGTTACTCTCATCTCCTTCTAAACATGTATGACTTTCTTTCTCTCAAGAGACACAAAAGAGATATCTTGAAGAAAGCTAGTCGCTCTTTTTCATGTAATTAATACAAATGTGGTCTGAGAAACTCTTTCTCTGTGTAAGTATTCAGGTGAACTTTCCCTTTCATAATGACAGACAGCTCTTCTAGAATTCCCATAATCCAACACAGCTATAATATTCACAATCACAGCAATATTTCTCAACCAGCACGGTCTTTAATCTGGCAGAAATGTTTGCTAGTCACTAGTATTATTGACTCAATCCATTTTGATTGCTCAAAACAGAGGCTGATTGACCATTTTATTTTAGGTAACACTTTATTTCGATAGTCTACTTTAGACATTCTACTAACAGTAAGTAACTTTGCAACTACACGTCAACTAGCAGTCATTAGAGTATTAGTAGACTGTCTGCTTAATATCTTATAACACTTTATTTTGATGGGTCAACAACATACAACATACAAGAACATAAGAATCTTTGAAAGTATATGTCAACTTATTCTACTAACCCTAAACCTAACAGTCTACTCTGAGAGTTAGTAGACATGTAGTTACAAAGTTACTTATAGTTAGTAGAATGTCTAAAGTGGACAATCAAAATAAAGTGTAACCTTATTTTTATTTTTTTTATTTTTTTTAAGTAATTACCTTTATGCATTGGTATTTACAGAAACATCAGTATCGGAGGTCTCAGGATGCTCCACGAAAACAAAAACTGATATGTAGTGCTTCAGGGTTATTGTTGACTGAAACTAAAAGTCATTACTTGAAATAAAATAAACATTGACTGAAATAAGTAAATATAACAACAGCACAGATTTTACTTCAGGTAGCATTTCTCATTTTCTCTTATCAGAAAGTATAATTGTGTATCAGTGACACTAAAATAACCCTGCAATGCACATAACAAGGTTATATATATATATTTATATATAAATGTTTTGCATATTCTTGTTCCTTAGATTTGATTTTAAGATATTTTTGGTCTCTTGCAGAGGTTATTGTATGTCTCAGTAACAAACATGATGACTTAAAAATATTGTTCATTTTTATTATTTGTTATGTCCAAATAACATCTGTTAATTTCTCAAAGCACACGAGGACTATAGCTCTAGTTCTGTAACCAGCAGCATCTCTAACCCATTATTTCTACAGCAGAAAGTGCCATAGAGGACTGATATCTCTCAAAACTTCAGCTTCTTATCTGCTAGCAGAGATAACCAACCTGAAAGTGAGGGAAATTATTATTATTATTATTATATTTTTTATGAGGCAAAAATGTGCATGTTTTAAAATAAACATGCCTCATTAGAACAACCAACCAAACAAACAAACAATCAAACCTGAAATGCTCGAAAAAACTTGAATCCTGACCATTATAAAGTGACACTATATCCTGATCACATGGACTTAAATTCCAAGTCAAAATAACAAGAATGTGCAAAATATTAATATATGTACATGCAATGTGAACTAGACATCAGTTTTTGTTCATTGAGATTCACTGAACTGACACTGAGGTTTCTGTACCCAAAAATATATTGTGGACCATGACACTAAGACCTCCACTTTTGTTAGACTAAGTACAAAAAAAAAAGATGGTTGGAAATAAGGAAAATTAAAACTTAATTTTTTAACCACTTGAGATGGAAAGACTCAACCGAATAATTGGTAAATGCGGTCCAACAAATGGGAAAAGATTAACAGATGTAGTGTTGAGACAGATGTCAGATGGATGCAGGTGAATGATCTTCTCGGAAAGCCCATGGTGCTTCTCTCGTTAAACTCAAACACAAAGCAGAACTGGTACTCACTTCACTTTCTCAGCCGTCTGAACAGCCGGCAGCTCGACCGTGACCATGCCGTCTGAACTGGTCTTGCCGATCAGGTAGGGTTTGGTGCGCAGTATGTCAGGCGCTGTCATGGTGGAGACGCGGTGCTGCAGTCCTCCGGCGCTGTTCCCACGGTTGGTGAGCAGGAAGGAGTACTGCGTCTCCGGCTGAAGGTTGGTGATGAGCTTCTGCGTCAGCTTCCCATCCACCTCCACACTCTGGCCGTTATCATACAGGATCTACGAGGAACCACCGTCACGCCAGACTTTAACCAGTTTTAATGTGTTAGCTGGAGCTAGTGATCCAAAACCTAGTGTGCAGCCTGTGCAGGCAGCATTTTAAGGGATGCTTCAAAAGTTAGGCAGCATTAAGAAGATACCTTCTTTTTGCCAAATATTAAATCATAATTGCATCTATCCATCATGCTGTTGTTAGTGCTACTCTGCATTAGAAGGTCCATTGTGAAAAAGAAGTAGATACTTAAAAGTACATACTTACTGCATAATTAGCCTACTAAGAGTATTACAGAAAAAATATACTTTTATATAATATACTTAAGTGTGAACTGCATCTAATTTTTTCAGACACTTAACTGCATTTTACTTGCAATTAAATTAAAATGTATTATAGTTTAAATATATATTAAATACACAGCATAACTTTAGTGTTTTTGACCCCCTTAAGTAGGACTTAAGTACATTTTTTATATGCAATTTCATAATTACTTATGTTGTCTTTGAAATATCGATAAAGTACTGCTGAATGTACTGACAAAACCAAAATATACTTTATACAATTTTGCTTTAAAAAAAAAAAAAAAACTTTATTGACGTTTAGTGCAACTTCGTGTATTTAAATGCATTTGTATATTTAGTGCAATTTGAGGTAACACTTTATTTCGATAGTCCACTTTAGACATTCTATTAACAGTAAGTAACTTTGCAACTACATGTCAACTAGCAGTTAGTAGAGTATTAGTAGACTGTCTGCTTAATATCTTCTAACACTTTCTTTGTCAACATTCTACTAAACCTAAACCTACCCTAACAGTCTACTCTGAGGGTTAGTAGACATGTAGTTGCAAATTAATGAGAATTAGCTGACATGTAGTTGACATGTAGTTACAAAGTTACTTAGAGTTAGTAGAATGTCTAAAGTGGACTATCGAAATAAAGTGTAACCCAATTTGATGCATTTAAAATATATAAACTTGTCAAATGTAAAGTTGGAATAACACACTACAGTTAAAATGACAATCAAGTACTTTACATGTGCTTTAGTATGTTAGTCAACACATCAAAATAAGCGTACTTCTTTAATACACAACAAAATATTATTAAAACATAATGATTTAAAATTAACTTTAAAGTAGAAGTTTTAATTTGACATTATTACAAAGGTCACTTTTTTAAAAGAAACGGACATGAAAGTGTCTCTCTTTAAGTCACTTAAGTGGACTTTATTTTATTAATATTAGATGCAAGGTTTTTTTTAAAAGCTTTTAAGTACACTACAAGTGCACCTTCAATACAATTAAGCACACTTCTTTTTCACAAAGGGAAGCTGGCTATGTAGACGGTTTGTGGCTCACAGAACCTCACGCACGTCTCTCACCGTAAACGGCTGCGCGGGGTTGTAGTTCTCGGGAATCTCCCACGTCAGCAGCACCGAAGTCTTCATGGCAGCTCTCACGTGAAAATTTTTTGCAAACACTGCTAAAAGAAAGTTGGGGCAGATGAATTAGACAAATAGATCTGCAGCGCTTGGTTTCACCACCTTTTAGGAAGGCAGCTAGTCAACATCAGCCTTACCTGCCAAGCACTTCATCTGCTACCTCATGAGGACTAGCCCAGAGCTCCAACCTTACCTGCAGCTTACCATCGACTCTCCGCAGGACGCTAACTGATCTCAACTAGCTATGCTAGGGGCATTTTCAGATTCGATTTGCTTCTGAAAACCAAACTCTTTCTCACAGGTGACTTAAGGTTGTAGGGGAAGGCAAACGGGGCCGAGAGGGTGTTGCGAGCCTCCTACCTTGGTTGATGGGTTGCGTTCTGAACTGGACGCTAGGACTGTAAGGGCCGGGGCCCTTACTGGTGAAGGCACACATTTTAATATCGTACGTGGTGTCTGCTTTAAGGCCGTCCAGTGTGACGGTGGACTCAGGTGCTGTGATGAACAGTTCTGAGGGGCTGCGAGGGCTGTTGATGTCTTTGTACTGAAGGGCGTATTTGATGACGGCTCCGTTGCGCTCGGCTAACGCCACAGGCTGCCAGCTGACCTGAATGGTGGTGGTCGTGCTACTTTGGGCTACGATGCCTTGTGGGTAACCGGCAGGAGTGTCCTCGGGCGTGGTGATCTCCTTCACCGTCTCCTCTCCGAATCCCACCCGGTTGCGGGCCGAGAGGCGGAAGGTGTAGGATGCCCCCTTGTGGATCTCTTTGGTGGTGTAGTGGTTCTCGCGCTCGGAGAACTCGATCACGGTCAGGGGCTCCACGTCCTTACGGCCGAACCGCAGTCGGTAGCCTTGCAGCAGGCCGTAGGTGTTTGTCGGTGGGTGCCACTGCAGTAATGCCGTGCCCATGTTCGTCGGACTCACCATGAGACGAGGCTTTTCCGGAACTGAGAATGGACAGACAATACAGAGAAACGTACGGCAGTTTAGAGGTGGGCAACTGGACCTGAATCTAATATCACAATACATGTCAATATGTATCGATATAGAGCACAATATAGACATTTTTGCTGGAAATACAGTTCTCATGATATGGAAGCCAGTAAAATCTCGCAATTACGATATCACAGCAATAACTAATGCTAGATTAACTAATCCAAGAAATAGAAAAGTACAGCAGTTTAGAGGTCAATGATATGACCAAAATCTTATATCAGAATATGAGCAATTTCATAATAACAATACATACTATATAACAATATAGTTAGTTGGTTACATTACCCAAATAATTGGATACCCCTAATTTCGATATCAGCACAAAAAAACAAATGCTATCTTACATAGGGTAAATAAATGCAAGTCATGTCGTATTTATTTCTATAGTGTTTTATGTAAAACAGATTGTTTAAAAGCAGCTTCAGTGCAATAAAGAAGCAAATCAGTGTTAAATTATGAAATCGATTATGGAACAAATTTTGTTTCAGCTGTTAAGCAGCTCTACAGAAGACAGTAGTGTTATTATTCAGCTCAATTCAGATTCAGTGTTTCAGATTCACTTCAGTTCAATAACAATGAATGCAAAAGTGATTTAGTCAAGAGCAGCGAGTGATTTTCTCTTTTGTTGTTTGATTAGCATCAATGAGAGACAACAGCGGGCATGTAAGGCTGCTGTCACTTTAAGACCTAACGCATGGATCCAATATATTGATATACAGAGGATTTTCTCCCAACTGTTTGCATTCACTTAAGACATGGCTGACAATGCTTACATAAATACAGCATTTTTTGTGTGAATTTGACCATTTGTGTGCAATAAGCAGAAAAAAAGAACTCTATTCAGACAATGTGCGAGTACCAAAATGTGTTACCAAATTTTGCGTCTTGTTGCACTTTCTTAATGATGCAGTGCTACAATATCATCGTGCAGTGTAACCACAGACTGAAATCTCTACCGGTTGACAAATTTCTAATGTTTTATCACGTCCGGCTGT
This sequence comes from Sinocyclocheilus rhinocerous, assembly GCF_001515625.1. Taxonomy (NCBI): domain Eukaryota; kingdom Metazoa; phylum Chordata; class Actinopteri; order Cypriniformes; family Cyprinidae; genus Sinocyclocheilus; species Sinocyclocheilus rhinocerous. The sequence continues at coordinate 71,593 of NW_015664755.1, forward strand.
AAATCGCCCACTCCTACGACAATCAATGCTGTAGTGGTTTTCAATAGGACAGCAAAATAAATAAACTTTTTTTTTTTTTATGTGAAAGGTTCAATCTCTACAAATGTTTCTTTAAATTAAAACAAAACTATCCAAGGTAAAATAGAATATAATTAGGATGATGGTAAATATAAGTCAGTAATGCATCGGCCCTGAAGTTGAAAGCAAAACCAGTTTAGACTCAGATCTAACATACAGCCACCGATCCTCTTAATATTGCACTGCAGTATCTATCCCCCTAATTCTCCAGGCGAAAACTCTGCGAGTTTGACAATTTGTAATGATACAATATCAAATAGAAATCAACAGTGATACTGTGCACCTTTTCACAGTCATGTGCTCAAGGACAAAAGTGAAATAAAAGGCCTTTCAGGAGCTGAATAACAGCACAATTAGGGGTACAACAGAATAGCGCCTGCACTTATAAGCGATTGTGCGTTTCGAGCCTTTCAGTGATAATCGAGACGATAATTTTGAAAAAGTCTATTTTGCCATTTTCCTGACGGATTTTTCCATTATTTCCTTAACCCCTGCGAGCATTTCAAAGTCAGAGCCGTAGGTGAGTGGAATTACAATCGCCGTCATCACTGCGAGGGCAATTATAGGCATTCAGTCTTAATGGCTGCAGGGGAGAAGCCTGAGCCTCGGTGGCGCTCACAAAGTCCACAGCAACAGAGGCAGAAATTGCTCTGAAGCGGCGTGAACCTACCGGCTCCGGTGGTGGTGACCAGCTTGGGTTTGCTGCGCGCTCCGTCGCCTTTGGTCGTGTAAGCGGCGACCGTAACCGAGTACATGGTCTCAGCGTGCAGGTCAGTGAGGACTAATTCCTGGAGAAAAAAAAACAGCAGGACACGAGTCATTTTCAACAAAAAGCTTTTGAAATCATTTAACAAAAAGAACTCAAGAATGTGTTTGCTCACAAGTGTAAAACGGTAGTATGAAAGAATAAAGGAAAATGGGTCTGTACACATCAGGAATCATTCACTAATAGAATCAGTGTACTTTGCTTCTCATGGATAAAAGAATTTGCTAAATGTATAAATGTGTTGTTACAGGTGCAAACACACATACATTTGCTCTTACCCTTATTGTAATGTTCATGCATCTGGATTACTTTTTATAAACGTATGCATGTCTGTAGGTAGCATTTGGCATAATAAATGCCCATGTAAAGGCATCATCACTTATTCTGCAATTATTATATTTAAAACAATAAATTAGAAAGACTTACTGTTGGGCCACTGAGTAATTCAGTTTCTTATGATAACATTATGAATAAACATTTTCAGTTGACACACTGCATGTTTCTGTGAGCTTGCATGTGTTTGCTTGCAAATGCATTTTATCCTTTTATTTAACTGCAAATTTATTAATAAATCAGGATTTCTGCGTGACAACGTCCATATACACGTGTGTTTCACATGTATCGTTAATGAATGAGATCCAATGTCATCTTTAGATGGTTACACAAAATGACATCTACAGGCCAGCAAGCAATGCTCGTGTATGTTTGCAAATGATGCCGCATGGAATGAAATAAAGTGCAAAGCTGCATAATTCTGCGATGTACTCACATGTTCGGCTGAATCATCATACTCCCACTGAAGCCCAGACCAGAGAGCAGCAGGAGGAACAAACAGACAAACAAACAAACAAGAAAAGAAGTTCAATTAGACTTTGCTGGCGAAGACATGGGAGAGTGTCAGATTATGTGCGTCTCTTCTGTTTCGGTGAGCGAGCAGATGCTGGGATGATGAATGATTCATAATTCTGTAGGATTCAAACAGCGTGTCGGTGTCTCTGCGTTGCACGCTGAGGTCAGGATGTGATGTGTCGTGTGAAATCAGACGGGCCGATCTCATCACGCTGTCCATTGTCTAACATGAAGGCACGTATAATCAAGCAGATAACAGGTCTATGCGCTGTGTGTGATTCATGGCACTTCATCATTAACCTCACATGGGAACATTAATGTCTAGGGACAGCCTTCATGTCATATGGATATGAAATAAAAGTTTAAATGAACCCGTGCATATCATACACTTACTGCCTTCTTTCTTACAGTTATTAGTGAAAAATGACCCTTTGTGTCCCTCATTAACGTACAGTATGTGCAAATAAGAAATTTGAGTAGCTGTGCTATTTTAATACATTAGTAAAAATCCATCATTTTATTTTTAGCTGTCGTTTTCACTGTGAAACTTATGTTTCCTTGTTGTATTATCAAATATGCACAATTTAAATCAACTAATAACTAAAATGAAACACATATATGTATTCTCTGTCATGATGAATGTACTAATAATTGGCATCACTGCCATTAAATAAATAAAACAAGGTAACTTTTTGTAACCTGGTCCAAACTAGTAGACCATCTTAGACCAGCAATAAACAGGGACAATTTTTTTCTCCTCTCTAATCATGTTTTGAAATGGATTCTAGGATTGAAAAATGAAGCCACTTTCTGGTAACTAAGTAGGCAGCTCACTAGTTTGCGAAAGAGTCCAAAACTTCACATTTGTGTTCCTGCAGTCATGTTTTCTTGTGACACACACACACACACACACAATCAAAAGAGTTGGCAGCTGGCTGTATGAATTGTGTCATGACCACAGAACTCATCAAAGCCTGTAAAGATTGACTTGAGAAGCGGTGCAGCTATGCAGGTGGGTGCCTACCTGAGCGTCATCGATCAGAATGTCCTTGATGACAGGGTGACCACCGGGTTCCCCATTAACCATCCTGACATAGTGCACCTGGTACCCACGGATCTGGCCGTGCTGCCTGCTCGGCACCGGCGACCGCCACAGCACTTTAACAGACGTGGAGTTGACAGCCTCCACCTCGACTTTACGAGGAGGGCCACTGGGCACTGAGAGAATTATGGGATAGAAGACAGAAAGGTCAAGCTTAAAGATGACACCTCCCATCCGACTGGACGTCTCCCCTGAGAAAGCGGTGAAGCAGACAAAAATCTACAAAATGGGATTATATCATTAACAAGAACTGGATAACACTAATATCTCAACAATGGGAAGTCAAAAACAAAAAAAAGAGAGAGAGAGAAAAAAAAAAAACAATCCCCAAAAACAGGTCACACAGCTGACCTAATTTTTTCTGAAAAAAATGGGTTTAGTGGAGTCAAAATATGGAATAAAAACAAGCAAAAATAAGCCAAGAGGAGTGTTTCAGAGGTTTGAAGCACTCTAAAGGAGTTTGGCTATGATAGAGTGAATACAAAAAGAAAAACAAATGGAAAAATTTAAGAAAAATGTCATCAGTGTGGGACCTTTGAGAAAAAAAAAGCCCCATTTCTGAAGATTCACTGTCGATTTATTCATCTTTTTTTCATGTATGAAAATGAGTTTCACTCCATTAAAAAGCCATTTCATTTATCTTAATAAGAAAATGGGGAAAAAACAGCAAGACATTTGGGATTGTTGGAAGTTTAAGGTCGTCAGAAGCACATGCCATGAAATAAGTCTGGTCAAGTAAAAAGTCTGAAAAATTCTCTCGAAAATTCTCCCAAAAATTGTCAAAGAGGGGACAAATGTTGGTTCGGTAAAAGGTCACAAAAAATCCTGGTTAGTAGAGTTAGTGTAAATAGAGGGAGCGAGAGGGGCGAGGGGTGTTAGGGTGCTTTGTGCAGAAGTCTGGCAGAAGTGGGGCGTGTTTTAAGGGTAGACATTAGCATAGGGTCACAGTGGCGTGTGAGTAAGACATACCATCCTCCTCCGTACGGATTAGCTGAGGTAAACTCTCAGGGCCTTCTCCCGCTTCAGTGTGGGCGCTCACTGTCACACGGTATTCCGTCCATTTCTCCAAGTTTTCCAACAGATAATGGTACTTTTCTGGCGGTATGTCCGAGACTTGATGCAACGAGGTATCATCGCCTTCGGTCGCTGCGTACTGGACGGTGTATCTGGTCATTATTCCGTTTTGGAGCTCCACCGGCGGCGGTTTCCAACTTACCAGAATGCTGGTAGAACTGGGACTAGTACACTTGACTTCCTGGGGTGGAGCTGAGGGCTCTGATTGGAGGATCAGAGGATTGTGGGAGGAGCAGAATAGTCATTGAATTGGATTTGAGTGGTTTTGGAGTTTGGTTGGATCCAGGTGAGGTTCACAGGGGGTTGAGGTAAGAGGATTTTTTTTGTTTTTGTGGTGGAGGTGGAGATGATGTTGATGGACAAACAAAAGCAAAAAAACAAAGGGAACATAAAATGACATCAAATGAGGATGAATCACAGGGACTACATTTATTTAAAACAAAAATGATGACATGAACATAAATTTAATGAAGCTTAAAAAGAAGAACAAAACGGGCAGAGATGTCACAGACTTCTCATAAGGAGGTAGAAACGATAAAACAAATTCACAAATTGTGCAGGGTGGGACTGGTGCAGACCCTGAAGCTACAGAACTTACCTTCGTAACTCTACTTATGTCATTTTTCCCCCTAAATATCCTAAAATCAGGGCTCAAATTCCAACTGCTCTCATCATACGTCAACAGCATTGTGAAATATATAAATGAGCTGTGTTTAAATTGGGCCCTGTTTCCTCCAAGCAGTTACCATCAATCCAAAATTTCAAAGGTTGATGTGTCAGCTCTGTAAAAAACAGGAAATGCATTGCTCACCAACCTTTCCGAGGCCTGTTGGTTTGAGGTAAAAGCCTGGTTGGTCCAAGAGCTCATGACTGACGTTTCTAGACTTGGACATGCAAACACTCTACCGCAAAAACAGCCCTCCAAGATACTTACCTGGCATGTACTCAGAGGACCTCAGATTTATTCAGATTATCTCAAATTGCGAGTACGAAGTGAAGCACAGTCAAGCTTGTCAGCATTAATTATTCATCAAATTGGGCAAGATTAATGAAGGAGTTGATCTAAAGGTTTGGTTACAGTTCAACATGAACGAATGAAGAATAAATATGAGGTCTTTTGGGAATGCCATTCTCTTTTCTAGCTACGTATCACTGCATTTGAGCTTACAACAAGGCTCCAGAGGGAACCTCTACAAATTTGGTAAATCTTTCAAATGCAGTGTGGTATACAATAGCCAAAGTCAAAAAACAAGGCACCCAGAAGCTGAACGACTGCAGACAAACAGATGAATAATTCAGTCTCATCTCTTACTTGGCTAATATATGATGCCAAATTCAACAAAGTGACCTTGTCATTTGACTACATCTTCCACAAATTGACTTTCATTCAAACAAGATGTGCGCTAACAGCACCCTCAAGGCAGAAAACAGAAATGCCTCCATCTCTCAAAAATCTGAGTGTAAACCACTGCTCAAACAAATTCAGGATTACATTAGCAAATGCTGTTGAGAAATGGAGGATTTCTGCTTTGTTAAGTGCTGCGCCTGTTCTTGAACCGCTGTGTTTGGGAAAGACAGTAAAGACAGAAAGGGACCTACGTGTCTGAGGCGTTTCGGCTGAGATCTCGTTGGTGTATGCGCCGATGCCGTGTTTGCTGCGAGCGGCCAGCTGAAACGTGTAGGTAGTGAATGGCTTCAGATCTTTCAGTAAATAGGTTGTGGTGGGCTCAAAGCTTACTCGTTTCTGAGGAAGGGACAAGGAAAAAAAAACAAAGTTTAAAACCCCAGAAAATAGAGTTCATACAGTCAACCCAAGCAATGACAATGACATCAATTGTGGGAGGAGTGAAGGCGTTTGCCAACAACTGTTCATGTTCGGACCTCCTCTTTGTCATCTCCTTTCTTATAGAGCAGCTCGTATCCGACGATTTGATTGTCCTGGCCCGTCTGAGTCGGGGGGTTCCACGACAGCAAGATGCTCGTCTCAGATTTGGCTTCACCTTTGAAGTCCGTTGGTTGAGAGGGCACTATAAAAATGTTATAACAAATAACAGAAATTATACAAATGTAATTTCCATTGCAGTCATTTCCTTTCATGTTTGTATCGTGGGAATACATTAGTGGACAAGCTTAGTCCTCCTGGAGTAACCGGAGGTTCAATGTACAATAGTGGTAGTTCATGGACTGTCCCATAACTGATTCAATTGTGATTCAATTATTAATATTGGCTATGTGTATGAATAAAGCCCATCCAATCAGAGTTATGAGTCTTTAGTTTTAAACTCATAAATTGCTTTTACCATGAATCATCTGATCTTTTGCTTTGTGTCCACCAAGTTACAAATTAAAACAGAAAATATATCAAATGAAGTAATTCATTCAGGGGCTTAAACCAAAATACACATTACCACACAAAACATTTTTATGTTGAATATCCAGCAAAAAGAACCATAGTGTAAAAAAAGTGTATATATATACAAATTAACAAACCTTATGACAAGCTTTTGTCTCCACCAAGTATTATAATACTTAAAAAAAAAGATAACTGCAAAAAGGAAACAACAAGAGCTGTTATTCCTGTCATTCCCAACACCCACCTCCAGTTTTGGCTATGATCTGCAAATCAGATGAGAGTGGTCCATCTCCTACAGAGGTGAAGGCCAGGACCTTGATGTAGTAAGTCTTATTGGGCGTCAGGCCCGGAATGGTGAGGAAGTTGGAAGTCCTTACAATCTGTTTCTCCCATTGGTTGACATGCTGGCTGGGATCGGTGGTGTAGTAAACCCTGTAGCCTGTAATCTGCCCATTTGCCTCCTCAGGTTCATCCCAGTGGATGATGGCGGTCGTGGCACTTAGCATGCGCCCTCGGACTTGCCGCGGGGCGGTACTCGGTGCTTGCTCCGCTGTTTTGGACTCAATGACTTCGCTGGGAGGCCCGTGTCCAATGTTATTCACTGCGACTACTCTGAACTGGTAGTCGGAGTAAGGGCTTAGCCCACCCACGCTGTATCGAGTGGTGGCGACTCCATCGATCTCTTTAAAAGAGTCCTCAGAGTTTTTGGGCTTGTGCTGGATGATGTAATAAGAAACAGGTTCGGGATTCCCAGAATCCCATGTGAGCGTAATGCTTGTTGCTGTGCGTTCCGTTACCTGGGGAACACCTGGTGGCTTCGGTAAAGCTGGAGCAACAATAAAGAAGCTCATCAGTGAATTTCAATTATTTGGAAAATGGAAAATCCACTGTAATATAGTTACTTACGATTACTGGAGCAATATTAATGACTGTGGGGGGAAATCACTAAAATTGAATGGTGCCCGCTTTAGTGCTTGATTCGATAAAGGAAATATCCAAATCAGTTAAAGCCACAAACCCACCTACTTGTCCCAGACAAGCGTTAATGTCAATCCCTGAGGTGCATTCTATAATAAGCCTAATTTATTTGCAAAAAGTACCATTTCAGCACTTTTAGTGCCTGGATTTGCAAATGGTTAGTGAAGATGCGAGTTGTTGCTCTGAAAATGGCACCCATGCACGTATCAGTTTAGTGAATTCTCCCCTCACTCTCAAAGGACATAAACATTTTTAAATATTTGAAAACTAACAAACAGGTGTGAAATGGTTCTTCACCTGGTTTAGAGAAGAGCAGGCAAAAGCACGCACATCGATCTCAACTGGGTGCTCAACCAAAAAACAAGTAGACGCAATGTCGTATGGCTTTGTCATTAGCATTCACGAACCATGTGCTCTTCCCTTGGGATACTAGCCGAAGGTTAAAGTGTCAGCTTGCTCTGCCAACACAGGAACAGTAGATGTGGGTTATAGCACTGTTTGCCGCTAATGTAATACAGCAAAAGAACTCAGAGTCTTGACAGTACCTCCGCGATAAGGAGAAAACCAAGTTACCCCAGAGAAAAGAGAGGCTCTCCGGTTTGTTTAGAACATGTCTTAAATATTCCACGGGCTGTAATTTATTGCTTAAATTCAGAGCGCATTAGGTGAGGCTGGCGATAGGACAGATAATGTTTAGTCTTTGCGTGCTGTCCCTTGGGGCATATTATGACTAATGTGATTTTGTTATGTCTGCTGGAGACAAAGGCTTTGTGTGTGTGGATGTGAACAGCTGTAAGTGTGTCAGCCTGTTTGAGCGATCAAGTGTGCCAACAGTAGGAGCTTGTGAATTCATCTGCAGAATGTGATAAGACAGATCAAATAACAGGAGCTGGGTGCTGGTTGGAATGTTAAGTATCAAGTCGTCTCGTGGATTCTCACCTTTGACCGTAATCTGTGCGACCGCCTCTATAACGCCCAGCGTTGACATGGCGACGCATGTGTAGTTGGCCGACTGCCGGACGTCGGTGAGTTCCAGCACGTTTCGCCCAATGGGCATGTCATCTTCAGGGGTCAAATCCTCCGACCCCAACATCCATTTAACGTAGGGCATCGGTGACCCGACGGCCACACAGGTGATGTTAACGCTGCCACCGGGCATGATCTCATTGTCCGTCGGGGGAATGGAGAACCGGGGAGGAACCCGTCTCACTGCAAGAGAACACAAGTCCTGGTAACTTCCCGTCCAGACGTAGGCTTAAGGAACATTTGGGAACATTTAACAGGTGAGGACCTGACAAAGATCTGGTGGATTTCACCGCTACACTGTTTCAAATGATTGAGATATAGCAGGATCCAACAGGAAACTACTGCACATGTACTGCACACAAACATTGCGCTTCACTCCCGTTGGTCTGGGACACTGAAACAGACGCCATGCACAGGTGACCCACGCGTGACAGACGGCCAGCAGCACACGGGGGAACTGGAGGGCCACAGCATGCAGGAGTTGTGTGCGTTTGTACAACTTCGATGCTGCGTTCACTTCCAGTTGATGTGAAGGAATGTGCCCAATCACATTGCCACATCACACACACAACGAGGAGCCTCATGGCAGGGCCGCCGCTAACTAACAATGGGTAGAGACTAGCTGTGACTGTCTGCGGCTGCCATTCAAAAAGTGGACACACGTGTCAACGTAAACGGTCGTGAAACCGTGAATAAACAAGGGTGATGACAATGGAAGGCTGAATCTGAAACGGAATCCAAATGAAAATGAACAGATGCAACAAATTAATAGATTAATAAAAGATAAGCCCTTAATGTCAATGGG
>NW_015664755.1:80694-105969 GCF_001515625.1 Sinocyclocheilus rhinocerous
GGGGGGCATTCCTGAATCTGTCATGCAAACAAGCAAACTGCTCATTCCACAGTGAAACTTTGGGAATTAGAGATAGATAGGGAACAAGAGGAGAGAAGAGGATGAGGGGGAGGACTAGTAGAGTCAGATAACAGGAAATCAACAGGGCTATTAAAAGCAGGAGTCTCCAAGACAGAAAGAGAGAGAGAGAGAGAGGGATAATATGTGCCAGCTCCTCAGAAGAGGGTTTTTGAGACAGCAGAAGGGTGGGAGAAGACTCGAGAGGTCCAGAATAACTGAACCGATGTCAGTGTTACTGCTTACATACTGTCAGAACGGCAGCGGCTGATGTATAATGCACACAACAGTGGCAGGAGCTTTCTCAAAGCGACAGGCTCTGCTGGCTTTACACAGCTTTTGGGAGTCAGTGTGCAGCGGTTTATATCAGTCCTGCTACAATGAGCCCATCTGAGGACAACGAATCATTGGATTTGATAAAGTTTGTGAGGTTCATCATAACAAATCTTTGTAGAGAGTTTTAAGACACTTAGTGGCAGTAAACTAGATCAGTGTTTCCCAAACATGTTCCTGGAGGCACACAGACAGTACACATCTTCAGAGATTCAGTTCTCTTCAGAGAACCAGGTAAGGGAGATCTCCGAAAAGTGTACTGTTGACGTGCAACCAGGAACAGGGTTGGGGAACGCTGAACTAGATGTCTATGATTAGAACGTTACATTCCATTAAGGAGGGGTTCCTCAAATCTGGGCCCTGGAGGGCCACTGATCTGCAGAGTTTGACTTTAACCCTAATAAGACATGGGAGCAAGCTAATTAAAGTCTTTAGAGTTACAGGTAGGTGAGTTTAATCAGGGTTTGAGCTAAACTCTGCAAGCTCAGATTTGAGGAATCCTGCACTGTGGTTGGGGTTAAATCCCATTTACCTGCTCCTACTCGTCAAATCTCCTCCTGTTTACGTGGACGGTTCTTGGCCAGGATCTTGATTACATCACTTGCAATTAAAATACCAGCAGGATGAACCTAAACCAGTGTTTAGCGAGGAGTTAAAGTATCTTTAAGTCTTTAACCGCCAGAAATGGAAGAAGGAAAGATAAGAATTTCGACGACGTGCGGCATGCATTCGACCGGAGATGCCGCGCTTCTCTGGAGATTAAATCTCTAATTATTGCAAACAGATTTTCAATCCTTTCGCAATTAATTTCCAATTGAAACGCTGCTCCGGGAGACATGATGTTTTCCCTTTCATCTGAATACCGTTCCGTTTGTCGAGTCTTGAGAACAACGCTCTACATGCATCAATTGCCGTTTATTAGCAGCTTGTTAGGTGGAAAAGAAAGAAAATATCTGATCTCACAGAGCTACGGAGCACATCTCATCGCAGTTCATACCGTGGTGAAGGTCAGCGAATGGGAGCTTGTTTCTAGGCGTTAGGAAAGCACGTGTCGGTCAAAGTAACGAAGCAGGACCACTGACATGTGGGAGAAGACAGACAACTTCAGCATGACCAATCCACCATGCAAACCCCCCTAAAAACTGAGCACATTTTGACTGACATGCACCACTTTTTGGTCAAGCAGTACAGCGGAGAGCAGGAGAGCATTCGTTCAGACCACAACAAAAGGGAAAAGAAGAAGAAAAAAAAACGGTCCAAAACATAGAACATAAGGAACCAAAAGCAGAATTTAATCATAGACACGCAAATGCAGCTACAATTATTTTTTTCGTACTCTTGGGAATTGTGACTAGCGTCTGTATCATTTGTTTTCTGAGTTTGAAGATGGTTAGAAAGAAAAAACACACCAACCTTCTCGCAGCTCTGAGGGATGTAGGGAATAGATGCGGAAACAAAATAAAATGAGGAGAAAAACAAGGGAAAATACAGAGAGAGTAAAACAGGCCACATTCAACCCAGAGAATTGCTGCTAGAGACAGAATGTCTAGGGAAAAAAAGTGTGCTGCATTTTACAGGACTTTTATTGCACTGCCCATTAAACAATATGACACAGGTCCAGTTATGAGCTTTACATGCCATCAGCAGTTACTGTGGTCTGGACTGACTTTCTTCTGGAGTTTTGATCATGCAGTATTTGAGAAAAAAACATTGGTTCTTCATGTAAACCACATGACTGGGACCTGTGCATGAATATAGCTGCACTCTTTAAAGCAGTAACGTGTTTGTTTGAGCAGCGCTGGACATCAGGCCATCAAGGTTTATAAAATGGAACATATTTTGGCAGCAGTTTATGACAAATTCGGGCTTAAAGTCAACATGAAATCATAAGCACCGTTTTCTGACTAATACTGGATACTCGGTGGTGTGCTTGGTGAGCAAGTGTTTTTTTAAATTTACCATCCAATCATTTCCTTATGGTTGAGATCAAGAAAATCAAGGCCTTTTCTCTTGTTTTAATATGAAATTCGTCACACAATCGAAGTCAAATTGGCTGCGAACACAGTTTCATGTTGACTTTAATGTGCCAGATTATACAGATGTTCAATCATAAGTCAATATCAAATAACATTTTATATTTTATATTTATACAGTGGAGTGATTCTTCAGTTATATGACCTTCTGACTGCTTGAAAAAATAGTTCATTAAATATTTATTCAAATATGTTGGGTAAGTTATTTAAGTTATTTATTTTATTTTATTTTATTGATAACACACTCAAAAAATGGATTTCAAATAGTGACCAGTTAGGTAATTACATCTAATAAAGTTACTCTCCAATCATGATGTAATAATCTTAAAATGAATATTTCAAAACGTCACTTCTCATTTCCCAGATAACTACATATAAACCCAAATACACAACAGCAGTACTGAGTAATTCTATTGCAGCTCTCTGACATAATTAATTTCAGACTACGATAATCTGTCCATTAAAACTACTGTGCTTTTTAACAAACACTTTATTTAATCATCCTAGCGTACAGAAGTCTTCACTTAATTGAAGAATCATCCATATTCATTACATTACAGGCTTTAACTACATTTCAGATCAAATATTGCACTGAATTTAAAATAAGATTATATTGACCACAATTTATGTTGTTTTCTTTTTTTAGTTTTTTTTTTGCTTTAAAATAAAGCTCCAAAATAAAGAAAAATAGTTTTATTCCATGTTTGTCAATAAAGAGAAAAAACAGAGCACTGAGACATTTGTTGTAGAGAGTAAAGAGGTTAAACTCAATTTGTCATTCCTGTTATCTTACGAGTCAGTCGTATTACACACACAAGCATTCAAGTCAATAAAGGTTAAGTTGAAATGAAACACCAGACAGGCAGAAAATCAAGGCTGCAGCATTATGTCGTACTTACAAAAATGCTCACGCAACCAGAGGGACCCCAACAAGAAAAGTGACCCGCTATTCGGCTCAATTTGTTTCAAAAGTGTGTGCGTCTGAGTTTTTACATGTTCTTTTGTCGGCTTTGTTTACCGCCGTGTGCTGTTCCTACCTCTGACATACAGGTTGGCAGGTGCGGAATAGCGCGTGCCATCGTTGTTGGTCGCGACACATTCGTACTTCCCTTGGTCCGATTCCTCGCTTTGTTCGATTTGCAGCGCTCCTACACAGTGGGAGAGAACACCAGCAGAAAAAGATAATTACAATAATAACACCAGCCATTAAACAACTTTCACCAAATCACACGCTAGGACTATTTCTCTCTATAAATGGCGTTATTTGTTCTGTTTAGATCTCCGTAAGGGTGAACGCCACAAAATGGCTCGGGCTTAAGGCCTGCCGCTATACTGACTCTTAACCCTGAGAGGCGACATCTGCAGGCATGCCTCGCATTGGACAGCTTGGTACAGACTTAAGCAGTTTATGCAAGCTAAGCTCCTGGAAGCTGGGGGTAGAAACGTTTCCCCTTAACATGTCTAATGCAGTGTTTCATTCTCTAGGCCCGATGCAATATGGGAAAGCAATTTTGGCACTAAAGATGGATTTCACGGTGGATCCATGATGCATATTATGATTTTGTCAGGAATAGAGTCATTTCGAGGTGCTTAAATAGAAGTGTGTTGCGAGCTCGTATCTCGCCATGCTGACTATCTAGGCGCCGGCCTAGAGAAGAGCGCGACGAGCACTGCAGTAGACATTCGAGAGGGCACACAGAAAGAAACCAAAAGAAAAGAGACTTTGCAGCGTTAATTATCTCGGACATTTTACAACCACATCAATGGAGAGGAAAACATACAGTACAGGATACATGTTGCAGGGTTTCTAAAGGCACTTAATCGTACGGGTGGTTCAAAATAGTTTGAGCTTTACTGTTTAGAAAAACAGTTGTGATAATAATCAATAATAATACTGATCGGTTATTAATTGAGAGGTCTACAAAAGGTGATTGGGGGGGGGGTAGCCCTGCAATATTATTACACATCTCACAGGACTGTTCATTATGGGAATGAGTGAAAACTGCAATACAGCAGCATATGACTCAAATAAAAAAAGGTTTACAGTATACAAAAGCAGCATAAAAGGGGGAGGACAATTAAAAAAAAAAAAATTTGGCTAATAAAATTTGGTGTTAAATTCAATTCAAATTGATCGCTCAATAAAATGGCCAAGGACTTCAGATGGTGGAAGTCAGTAAAAATCGCAGCATTTTCAGGAAAAATGCGCTGCTCGAATCATAAGAATGGAAGAAGAAAAACATCTGTTGGGAGAATTATCGTTACCAGTACATAAACCTCCAGCACATGCAAATCTTTCCAAAGAACAAGAAATGTGTGTCGGCACAACTTACAACCTTTTGACAACCCTTAGCTGAAAAATAAAATGCAATTGTATTAGAGGTCAAAATTCAAAACGGCTTGCGCCTTAAATAGAAGTGTGTTGCGAGCTCGTATCTCGCCATGCTGACTATCTAGGCGCCGGCCTAGAGAAGAGCGCGACGAGCACTGCAGTAGACATTCGAGAGGGCACACAGAAAGAAACCAAAAGAAAAGAGACTTTGCAGCGTTAATTATCTCGGACATTTTACAACCACATCAATGGAGAGGAAAACATACAGTACAGGATACATGTTGCAGGGTTTCTAAAGGCACTTAATCGTACGGGTGGTTCAAAATAGTTTGAGCTAGCGAAAAAAAAAAGAAGTTTGTAAAGACAGAAAGATGCTTTTTGGGGAAAAATCGTGGCAGAGAGGTCTCCGGCGTGTCTCCGACATCTGGGCTCATGTGCGGCTGAACAAGAACACAGCTAAGGGGGGAAAATGTTTGGCTGTTTTAGTTGGACGAAAAAAGGGACACATGATCTGCTATGGCCAAAAGATAAGAAAAATAATACAAAAACAATGAAATAGAAGAGAGAAAAAAAAAACACGTACAGGATATGCTTCTTTGGGCTGCAGTAAGCATATCGGCTCAGAAGAAAAAAACAAAAACAACCAAAATACAAGAGGCTTTCTCGAACTGAAACCAAAACCAAACCAAAGAACCAAAAAGCACTGAGGCGAAAATGGCGAGAGATGGAACAGAACGGGATGAAGGAGGGATGATGGGAAGATGCCGGGGCATTCGATGGATGCAGACACATGAGGGACAGGAAGAATGAAGTCAGTTGTTCATTCTGTGAACTTGAGTTGAGCACTCTTACCTCTTATTGGCGTACCACCTGGGTGGATTATATGAATGCAAATAAGATTAAGAAAGAAGAGTCAGTCGTGCGAGAAGAGAGTCTGGCCGCTTTGGAAGAAGAATCAAATTAGCTTTGCTTTGTTTTCTTACAGACTGTATTAGGCTACAACAGGAAAGAGAGATTCAGAAAAGACAGCCATTGGCTCTAGTGGAGAAAAGCACAGGATTGAGCATTGGTCACTTTAGGAGGTCAAAGAGCAACTGGCACAGTGGATGAAGCACAAGGGGCCGTTCTGAGACCTGTGGCAGTGGCCGTGATCTAGCGGGAGGGGAGCTGAGGACTGATTGACTGGGAAACAGTGGAGAGTCTTTGAGCTGTGAGCTTTAGAGACACAGATGGAGTGAGAGTGTCAGTGTCGGTCCTGCCAGTGTGGCCCTGAGCGTGTGCTTTACTGCTAGTCAGCTAGTCAGTGTGTTCTGCTGGCCTATCGACACCGTTAGTAAAATGCATGCCATGCATTTTAACAGTAGTTTGAGAAACATAGTGGAGATATTAGTGGGAGGCATGTGTGTTCAGATCTACAAACTTACCAAAGGACTCTGGAGATTTACAAAACAGAGAGAAGAAAGACAGCATAGAAAATATGATTATATTCTTTACGTTTGCTCTGGTTGACACACTTAAATCTGACACTCTATTGTACAGGGTGAAAATCAAGAGAGAAATCAGACAACGGCAGAAAACAGGACAAGGGCAGAGCGGAGGACTCTGGGAAGACATGTCGTAGCATCGAGGGCTGGAAAACACATTGGAGCAACTCGAGCGACACGGTCAGCTTACGTATTTGCGAAACGAAACGGGGGTTTTGCGCTACTTAAAAAGAGACCACCCGGTGCAAAGAATCACCAACGTGTTCAGTCCTGAATTTGGTCAGTTGGATGCGCAAACACACAACAAGGGTCACACAAACACACACACAAAAGGACACCCTTTTTTTGTCTTTTTTTTGCTCGTTTTTGGGCATAATCGAGGTTCACCAGGTCGCGTGCTGCATCATGATATGAGAGCAACAAACAAAACAACTTTGATGATTCTTTCGAGAGCTCTGAATGAAGCCAGATCTTACACATTGCGCATTGGAGGAAGGAAAATAAGGACATGGAGAACGACACTTATTTATTATGCATGGTTCGGCTGCTTTTTGCAACTAAGTGTTAAAATGGAAACAAAACAAAGCCCAATTTAAGATGGCCAAAAATGCAGTCATAGCAGTGAATCATGGGTAATAAATTAAACAGACAGGAACACAAGACACATCACACACAGAGGGGACGCAGACGACGTAGATGCCATTTCCTACAGAAAACCAAAGAAAAGTCTCCATGAGAAAGAACAGAAACTCAAACGGAAAGAAGGACAATAGCGGCTTTTGTAGCTGCTTTTCTTCTAGCGTTACAGAGGGAAATTACCTGATCGGAGCTGTTTGATGCGGCCGTTGTTGTTACTGGTGTTGACCGGGAGGAAGTCTTTGAACCAGGAAATGTCTGGGTCGGGGTTACCGCTAGCAGCACAGAGCATGGTGGCAGTACGGGTGCGCTCCACCACCTTGAGCTGGGGGCCCATATCTATGGTGGGGAAACCTGGGGGCAGCTGATCCTCTGAAACACAGGAACACCAGCACCATTACACACAAACACACTTTCGCTGAAGTTGCTGCTGCTGGAACCTGGAGAAATTCGGGGTGAAGAAAGACACACACACACACACACACACACCTCGTGTCCTCATCGCTTTTTAGCAGTAAGCATTTGAGTAACATTGACAATAAATACAATTCAGTCATTTTTTAACTCTAGAAGTCAATGCTCGATTACTTCACCTTTAACCATCCAGCTTCCACATACGGTTTAATTATGTTTGTGTGACCGCGTCATTTTTCAATAAACACCCACATTAAATAGAAAAATTGTAGTCGGTAAATCATGACAGAATGGGTTTGCAAGTAAAAGGGTTACTAATGTGTATTCTAAATTAGGCTGGTCTGGTTTATAGCTATATATAAACTTATATTTCTCTTGAATTGTTGAATTATCTTTACAAAAATAGAAACAGTATATTTTTTTCAATAATCATTTGGAAAAAATAAGTGACATTCTCTTCATCCCTCAAACATCACAAGAAAACTTGTAAAAGTGTTAAAGTATTCAATTACTCTTACAATACCATGAATAAAGGCTAGACAAACAGATGAACAGCTCAACCCAGATGTGATGAATTCTAATAAAAAATATGAGAGCAAGGTAAGAATTACAAACATTTTTTTGTTGTTGTTGTTACATAATGAAGAATTGTGTCCAAAATAATTATTTTAGAATTATTTAGCTCCAGACCCACTATAAATCTCTTTCAGATATACTGGTGGTGATTTGTTTTGTGTGGTACATTCATACATTCATTATTTACCCATTTTACTACTTCACTAATTCACTCATTGGTGAATTTCAATATCCACATATTTATGACAAAACGAAGCTTAAAGATAAATAAATATATACCTAGCAATCTGATGGAACTCAAGTTTGACCAACATTTTCTGAAGGTTAACGACCTCTTGCGTGTATATGTGTGTGTTTCTGTGAACCTACAGCAAACACAAGCAATCTAAAACAAACAAGAAGTCAACAAGCCTCTAGGGAACATTACAAGCACACACACACACACACACACACACACACACACAAACACACTGTGATAAGCACTGAGCTACACAAACATGTCCTGGGATTTTCTTTCCATGAACCTCAGTTCAGGTATACAAAAACAAAAAATACAACTTACACAGATATATCGCATCTCTTTCACTGTTACAACTGCCTCCACTGCATTTTACCAGGCTTTTGGATCATGTGTGTAAAATTTGATTATACACGTGCAATTAAATACTGTAGATTTACTTCTGAATAGAGCAAACAAGCCTCTATGATAGCTGCTGTATCACTATACAGTTCCAGCTTGCATGTTGACAGTTCCAGGGCCATTTTCTCTTGTTTCCAGAAAACAGTGAAGGATTTGAATGAATGTATGATAGACAACGGAATAATATCCCTGTCTAAATAGTGACTAAGGAGTGATTATGACACTTCAGCGCCTCAGAGGGAGGCATCTGCTGTAATGGTGGATTTCCTGCATCTCATAAAGAGCTTGAAATGCTCCTCATTGTCTCGGAAATCATTATAACGCTCTTTCAGAGTGCTGTGATTCAGCGAAGATTTGAAGTTGTCCTTAATTTATGCCAACCAAGTGCCAAGGTCTATATTTCGAAATGTATACATCTCAAGGTTTAATTCATAATTTAAACACCTCAGTAAACGTAAATGATCTCAGTACAATAGGGCGCTAAATTGTAACGAAAATAATGTCACAATGCCAAAACAAACAGCTTTATGCAAAATACAGTTTTGATTTTGAGGGGGAAAGATGACCTGGACATGTTCTTTGCATGTTTCATGATTCATCCATTTGAAATAAAACACAAAAGCAGCAGCACAGCTGATCTGTGATGTCCAGAATTGCCTGATATTCCCCATGTTATTCATTTAAAAGACTTTCAGTAATCATCCCTTGTGCATTAACACAACTTTTCATATCTTTGTGCAAACATTCCACTCTAAATCCTCTTGTGACCTTCACAGGCTGTGAGCTTCATAACGCAGTGGATGAGGGTCTAATTTTAGCTCTTCTGTGGTGTGTAGGCATCGTCCGTTAGAAGGTACTTGGCAGCTAAAGTTACGTGTCAGTCTGTTTTCCTAAACATGCAGGTATAAAATTACAACAAACGCTACAGAAAGCTGCTGAGGGATCATTTTGATGTCTAGCTAATACTTGTGTCTGACCCCAACAAGGTGTCACACAAGCTGATAGTGAATTTAATCTGTTGTGGTGTGATGTGTCTTGTCGGTGAGTTTAGCTGCCTTCACAATGATGTACAATTAGATTCTGCTTAATATGATTTAGCAATTTACCTCACTCATGTATTTCTGTGCATCATGTATGCAACTCATATAACCTCCATGCGCAACACCTACTTATTATCATAAAGATTAAAAATTGTGATCGACTAAGCACTGGAGTGCCCCAAAGTTCAGTACTAGGCCCGCTAGTCTTCTCAATGTACACTACAGCAATTATAAAAGGCACACAACTCTTTCTATTACTGCTACCCACATATGCCGCAGCCTATCTCGGCCTACCTTTTCTGGGTTACTTTTGAAATTCGCTCTTTCAGGACTGCTAATAGCTATGGCTCCTTTATGATAAATGGCTTGTGTTTTTCCTCTTTCGTAAAATGAATGAATGTACTAAATGATATAATGTGAATGTTGGCTTAGTGTTTCATCTTATTCATCCGTCGCCTGTGTTCAATGCAGAATGTGTCACTGCAGAAATGACCAGATTCATGCTCACAATCAACTCTGCTAATTTATTTGCAAGGTTTATGGAAAGGCCAACAAATAACATATGAGACACTTATCCAAAGCTCAGCACAACGCTAATTGCGTATTGGCTGTGGGTGTGTTTAAGTCTTTAAAGCAATGCCAAGGTCGACATGTGAATCAAGCTCTTTAAAACGAGCCAAATTTCACCTGCCATAAAGCCAAGTGCCTTCAGTCAACCTTAGAGGAACAGAGGCAATGCACCTAATAATTATCGAACGTGACAATCCATGCTGCTTGAAAATCAATGCCTTTCAGGCTATATGTATTGTTGGAAATCACAATATGCCTGTGAGACTATACATTTTCTCTCCTGAGAGGAATCGATATTTGGTCTCCGTTGTACAATAGAGAACCTCGAATTCTCCTTCCACCAAAGCGGCAAGAACTCGACAAGTTCAGCCAAATACATTCGTCCTTGGTCCTCTCCGGGCATGACGGAGGCTTTCCCTGGGATATTTTCTATTCATATTTCTCAAACTAACAGCAAAAGACTTTCTTTAGCTCCGCTGCATAATTAAATATGGATTTCTGGAGTCTGGCATTGTTTTAGCAGCACTTTCCATGAATACACTGCACTTTGGTGTCCCTTTCTTTCAAAGCATAAGAGGCACAAATCCAACACTGTTTTCTGCTGTGGGACGCATTAGATTTGTTAGATAAACTACGATCTAAAAGAAAATTCATTTAGCATCAGAGGTAGCTAGTTTTAAACACATCAAATGTCTTTTTTGAATGCCTTGCTGATTTTTAACAATTAAAATTATTAGTATTGTCATCCTTTTGACATAATCTACAACAGGGGTGCCCAACCCTGTTCCTGGAGATCTACCTTCCTGCAGAGTTCAGCTCCAACCCTGATCAAACAATCCCAAATATCCCTTCTGTTTTACTGTTGATGCATTTTTATAGGAAAGTGCACATTTTGACACTGAGGAAGTGAGATTTAAGCACCACATTTGCTATTTACAAAAGAAGTGTCTCCACCGATAGCATGACAGAAAATAACTATTAACTGACACTGTTGATCTGGATTCCTGCACACGTTCATCATGACATTGGCATCTAAACAGAAACCAAGAGCATTTCACAAAAATCAGTGGTGTATTTTAATACAAGTCAGTAATTGTTCGCTTTACCTTTAATTGTTCGTGTGTGTGTGTGTAAACCACACACACACACACACACACTCACACAAAATTAATCAGAATTACATTTATAAATCACCTCACGAATTAAACGGTACTTCACTCTGCCAGTTCTCTGATTAACTGTTGAAAAACGCCACGGCAGAGGCAGAGATGCGTCCTCAAGCTAACGGCGAGCAAATAACCGCTGTTAATTGTTATTTAATTTGTGCTCTCCACTTGATTGTAAGCTTTTCATGGAGAAAGGTTATTGACGAAAACATTTCAAAGCATAAATTAATTGAGCTGCGTTTGCCATATGCTATGCTATGACTTCTGCTCGTGGCCACGGTGAGGTTTTTCTGCTGGAGGACGAATAAATCACATCCAGGAGAGCGAAGGGGAAAACAGCAGTGTAGGTCGATTCAGAAGGTGAGGGCAAGAGGAATTTTGGAGTTACGAAGGCAAAAAACAGTGATACGATTAAAAGTTAGAAGAGCATGAGATCATTTTTCTCACACTCGCATTTACCATCTTTAACATCAAGGGCAAAACGGATCCCAAGTGCTCACCTGAACTCTCATTATACACTGGAGTACAGTATATCTCCCTTCCTCACATCACCGGACGCAGAATAATGGCACAGTCGCCCTGTGAAGAGTGTCGCCAGCCGCCTCGGGGCGAAAGAAAACCCCCCGGTGACCATTTACACACATTAATGACGCTCAGGTCATCGAGCAACCGATGGATGTTCTGCCTAATACACTGCTGACGGGGGAATGGCACCATGTGACTTCAGAAAGTGTTAGACTGCACTTCATCTCATGCATTCATACATATTTAACTCTTTAAAATAAATGCCTCTGGTGGGACATTGTGCTAATGCACTATAATTGTCTTAAGTGTCTCAGTGTGTTATTTTAGTACTATTTACATGCTATTACATTATCATTAGTATTAATTTTAGTTCGAATTTTAGTAATCTACTTATGTGCTTTTGTCATTTCTGTTTAGCTTTCATTTATTTTCTATTTCATTTTTGGTTTTAGTAATTGTATTACTTTAACATAAACTTTATTGCAGTTAGGTACGTATGTATGTATTTATTTAAATCTTTATTTCAATAGCAATATTTTGAATTGGCTTTCATTTTTTCTATTTTCAGTTTTGATTTTAATTTTAGTTTATGTTTTAGTAATATTGCTATGCAGCTTTGATATTTGTATTAGATTTTGAGTTTTTTAATTTATACATATATAGCTTTATTTATTTATTTTATTTCAGTTTTAGTAATTTTAATACTTCAACTTATTTTATTATTTTTATTATAATTGTATTATTTTATTTCAGTTAGCTGCCAAGGCAATATATATAGCTTTAATTTATTCATTTATCTTTACTTCAATTTTAGTAATTGTAGTACTTCAACTTAAACTTATTTTACTTCAGTTAATGACCAAGGTAATATTTATAATGTTCATTATTGTATTTACATTTTTATGTGATTTATATTTTATATTGTCAGTTTTCCTTTTAATTTTAGTAATCTTCTTATGTGCTTGTGTATTTATTTATTTTATTTGATTTCCATTTTAATCATTGTAGTACTTCAACTTAAGTTTGTTTTATTTCAGTTTGGCTTCTTAAGTTACGTTTTTCATCTAATATTTAGATTTTGTTTAGAAAAAGTGAAATGTAATAGTTTTACTTAACAATAAGTACTTTCCAGGCCCACTGTATATTTCCATCGCATACTGTAGCTGTCCTTTCCAAAACGGCAGCACTTCTCTCTCGTTAGCTACAAACGCTCCCAAACGCGCCGGTCTAATCGCAGAGGAGGACGCACTAATTAAATACAGCTAATTGAGTCTCTGCGGACCGGGCTAACGCTCCGGTGTGATTAGTTACTGTTTACCCGCTGAAGTTAGCAGGGTTTGTTTAACTGACAATGACTGAAGCCAGAGGAGGCAGATTCGCTGCAGCTGGAAATTAAAAGCGTAATTGATTATTTCGCTTATCTGTGAGAAACGCTGTGAGCGAGATACTGGTGTTCTTTCTGCCGGCCACGGCGTTATTCACGGAGCTCAAAAACACACAGAGCTGGGGCCAGTTAATGGCTTTGTGTTGGGAATCGATCAGCGTCACAGAGCGACTGATGCACGTATTAGATGCAGCTTTGCCTCGCTCTCATTCCTTTAGTGTCGTCGGCAGATGTTTTTGCCTGGATGAGGTTATTCGCTGTGGAAAATCCCCATGGGCCATAATAAGATATATTTGTTGAACGTTTTGAGTGAGCGCAATCTCCTTAGAGCCGCTGTCACAGGTCAGCTGGTGTAAAGACGCATTGTGCTGTGATCATCCCTCCCGCCGGAAAAGCGCAGATTACCAACAGAGACAAATAGCAGGAAACCCTTCAAGTATGACTGCCATCCCAGCCATATTTTCCGCTTCCTTTGGCACTTTTATGCCGAGCGGGCCAAAGCGGGCCAAAGCGGGTTAGGGTGGGCGTGTGCTTGCTTCACTTCGCTCAAGATAAGTTTGCTGGTGTTTTCAGCCACAAAAGGGCAGAGGAGCGTTTTCTCTGCTGGACTGTGACGGCAGTCAATGTTGCTGGATTCGCCCTGGATGGCGGCTGAACCCCAGAGACGCGCTTACGCCGTATTGATCCGGGATTTGAGAGACAGAAGGTCCGTCACGAGGAAACTCTACCGCTGTTCTTCTGTTACTGATGTGTCTGTGTGTGTGTAATTAGTCCCCCGTGTTAATTAATACAGAGAGTGTTTTGTGCTCTGGAACAGTGAGTCACAACCGTGACAAAAGGGCCAAATCGAACACAGAGCTGGGAATCAAAAACCACTTCATTTTCAGGAATAGAGGAACAATATTTGTTTAAATTAGGCAATAATACATTAATTTACTTTTTAGGATGTCTATCTGTACTGTTTAGTGCAAAATACCTTCTTTATTCACTACTGCTCAGACAATTCACACTCAGTACACATAACATGTTATAATATATTATTGCATGCACTTGCACAATATATATATATATATATATATTTAATTCACATTTGATTGCATGTATTGATGCATTTGAAAAAAAAAACGTTTGCTTTAAAAAAGCTTAAAAGCTGATAAAATGCATTTGAATTCAAGTATTATAATTATTCAAATTAAACTGAAATAAAAATAAATCGAAACTAAGTAATATTTAATGACAAAAGCACATAAATTATTGTGAATTATTCTGATCTTCCTCTGAAGCTGCTGAAGAACCAGGCCGATGCTCGATTATAGTTCAGTGCACATTATAAAGAAACTTTTTATCAAGTATTCAACACAGCGAGAGAACAGAAGAGACGAGACGTCTGATAGCTGTCAGAAATAAAGCTCTTAAAACTCAAGTCAGTAGATTGCGTGTGCGTTTGCATTTCCACCCCCTCTCCGGCTCTCCGCTCTCATTTACGCCCACTGATGTATTTGCTTGTTTTCTTTGGCATGGTTCAGCGTGGCCTGTTAATTACGCTTTTGTTCCGTCTCGAACAGAATCACTCCAGCGAATGTAAGAGCTCTCCATTAACGCTTGCTCTGACGCAGCTGAGTTCGGCTCCTTTCCGTTTGCTGTTATTTTCCTCTTCTTCATGTGACACTTGTTCTGTGATAATAAAGGTTATCTTTTACATTTGGCCGTGTGGTAAATGACAGGCGGCTAATCCGGCCACCGGCGCGTTTATCAGTGCGTTCCAGCTGCCGTATAATCTTGCGACCGCTTTCGCTGAGATGGAGGGAAAAAAAGATGCAGTGTTTCCATCAATCATGTCTCTCCTAAGTCAGAAATTTGACCTGTTCAGGAATGCCAACCTCTGGCGATGAGAGCGCCGCTCGCGGGAAACCAGAGCAGATGTTCACCAGTGTCTCTGTCTGGACATGGAGAACGTCGCTGCACGTTTGCCTGGACGTTACAAGATCTCCATATGAAAAAAAAGATGTCAGATTCATGCCGAAAGCTCTCAATTCATATCTGGCATTCCCACATCCTTATGAAAGCCATATTAAAAGAGCAGTTCACTCGAGAATGACAATTTTCATCATTTACTCTAACTCATGTTGTTCCAAACACATAAGACTTACATTCTCTCAACATGTTTTGTCCATCCATTGAAACTCTATTTTATCAACAAAAAAGATATGGTAAACATAATTAAAATATGAAAGTCTTCTGAAAAGTCCTTTTTATGAAAAACAGAAATACTCGGCTTTTATTCACAGATAAACATTGATCATACAGTTTTGTTTATCGTGTTTGATGATATTTATGTTGCAAAGATGAACAAAATCCCTATAGGTTTGTAAACAATGGGGTACCTCAGGGTTTTGTGTATGGCCCTCTCCTCTTTTCAATATACACAACAACTTAAGTATATTATTTTAACGTATATTATTTCTGTAATAAGTACTCTTTTTTAAAGGCATGCTAAAGTGTACTTTATTTATCTATAGAAATTTCTACCTCATTTTAAATATAAACTGGCTACTCATTCTAATTAGAAATTGAAACAAATGGTGACCCGACATGGTACATAATGTTGTCTGGGTATTTAAACAAACAAATAGACAAAAAAACAGACAAACAACAACCTCTAACACAAACAGCTGTTTTTACAGAGCAGACCTGAGCGCAGTTATGAACCACTGTGGTAAACTATTCATCTATGCAATTCTCTCCACTACAGTTATGATATGAAACATGACGTGTTTTTATCATCGAGCACATTCCTACAGCGCCAGACCTCCACAGATGCTCTTGGCTGTCGATACAGTAGATGTGTCTGCGGAAGTGCTCCTCATGGACTCTCTGATTGTGTGAAAGCCCTTGAGTGTAAACGCTTATTGATCGTCTGGACCGCCGAACTGATAAAGTCTATCGCTCGCTCGCTCGCTCATCAGCTCTGAATGATGGCAGAGAGACCCAAGTGCTTAGAAAACACACACAATAAACCATCATCAAAACCAGCATCATTAACCCTATAAAGCTACTGTATCATATTTGATACACATAAAGGCCTTAAAATTAAAACCTTGCTGTTAAACCTGTTTTGCACACAAACTGCTACATGCCTTCTGTCGTCTTCTGTCACTCTCTCTTTTAGTATAATTATACAAATGTCCATGTCAGCTGCTACTTCACATGTCTTTTTGCAATCAAATCTTGGCTATTTTTGATCAAGTAAAGGTCAGAATAACTGCAGTAATATCTCCAGATGAACACTTACTGGACTGAAGCAGCTCAGCTTTACTTGATTCTCCATCAATCATGTTTTAGAGTCTCAAATCTGATCCTCAGGATCTTTTGAGGAGCGTTTGTTTCCAGAAGCTTTACTTTCACTGTTCCTCAGCGGAGGAATGATCTTCACAAGCCTCCAGAACATCTCACATCTTCTGAGGAGCCGTTATTTCTTCAGCTCTCAATCACTGCATTATATGTTTGGATCATTTCAATCTCATCTTACTGAGACTGATTACTGCAGATATAGAGTGACGACTGATATTTATATCATTTTATGCCAGTATCTGCTGTACTGTTATAAAGATCTTATTGATTTACATTACAAGCAGCAGAATTTCAGCATATAAATATCAGCATCTGCACCAAATTGCATATTTTTGTTCAGTCTGAGACTCTGAATAAAACTGAGCTGTTTTTCCTCTGTATGCTCACTGTATCAGACTGAAATGTTCCCAACTCTTCTTTAAGCGTCAGGCTGTAGAGGGTTAATGCGAGCGTTCAGCACTGATTCCCGTGAGAGAGTGAATTCCTGACGTCTCTGTCTTGGAATCTCAGGCCGTGTTTCAGATCTCTGGCTCGCTGCATTCCTGAGATGAATGAGACGACCTTTGACCTGCAGCGGGATCAGAATGCACACTTGCTGCAGCAGCTGTAGCGGATCTGCTCCTGAAATACCACACATGTGCTTCCCGTCTGATGAAACACCGAATCAATGTTCCTCACTAGATACACGGCTTACATTATACTGAGAGACGAGGAAGTGTTTTAACATCCCAGAAATGTCACGCTTCAGCTTTAAAGACAGAAACCCACTGCGTTTCTGCACGCGTGCCCTGTGGTGTCACATCCAGGAGAATTGTGGGTAATAACGGCATCAAGTCGGCAGCGTGGCTCCGCCCACTCAAGAGTGAGGTCTGGATGGTCCGCCCCCTCGCGCTGGCTGAGAGGTTGACACGTGTGTGTCGAGAGCGTGACACACGTCTGTAAGTGTGTGTGGGTGTGTGTGTGTGTGGAGGAGGACGAGCAACACTTTCATCCGGCGCCAGGTGTGTGTGAGAGAATCTGGGAATTTTAACATTTCCACGCCTGGAATATTCTATATTTGAATATATATTTGAATTAGCTTTTATTTTTATAGTTTGACGTTTCATTGTAAATTTAGTTTAATATATACATACATTATATATATATATTATATTATACTACTGAAATATTTATATTTTGAATCACCTTTTTTAATTTTCTGTTTTCATTTTAACTTTAGTTTAAGTTTTAGTAATGTTATGTGCTTTGTCATTATTTTAATTTTTAATTTTTTTTTTATTTTGTAATATTTATTCATATTTAGCTTTATTTTTATGTTAGTTTTAGTAATTTTAGTACTTCAAATTATTTATTTCAGGGTTTTTTTGTTTACATTCTTCCTGTAGTATTTATATTTTATGAAATTATTTTTACTAGTTTTAGTTTTACTAAACAATAACAAAACTGTTTGTATAAAATCATTTTTAGAAAGCCATATCCTACTTTAGTGTTTTAGACGGTGGCTTTTTCTTCATAAAAACAGCCAATAGCAGACTGTTGATTGTTTCTGAGAACACACATCATAATGTATGTGAATATATGTCAGTATTTCAGAGATCAGACGCACGTCGAACGCAGAGCGAACAATCTGCCATCCTGCAGGAGGAGATCAGTCCTGCGTAATCTGCTCTCTGTTTCACACGATTCCTTTCTTTCTCCAGAAGAGGCTTTCCTAGTAATTCTCTATGAACACAAAGTTAATTTGTGGGAACGGGTGAGGATTGAAGCGGGTTTTGAGCACGGACGCGTCGAGTTACGGCTGACGGCGCGGGAGATTCCCCGAGCGAATGAGAGACAAAAGACAACAGAAGCACGTCTTTCTCTGCGTCCTCTGGCTGCAGACAGACGTCGCTCGAGCTTTCATTTCCTCTGAGCTTTTATAATTAATTTCGTTTAAGGGCTGCAGATCGTTGGGTGTTCTGCTGACTAAACCCGTTTGTCATTTGTGGGTTTATTTTGCGAAACCTCCTTCACACCCCAGCGGCTCCCCATCGCTCATTAAATCACACTCAGTGTGTGTGTGTGTGTGCGGCTGCACTTATGCAACTCATTGTTAAACACAGGTAACAGGTGACGTGTTTTAGATTAAATGAGCTCTGTGTCACAGTTATCCATCTAGCTCACCCCACGGACTCGGGTTTGTCTGGTTAGCGTGATCCCATTAGCCTCTGCTGGTAGACGCTCTTAACTACAACTAGAGCAAAAAATGAAATCTCCATTTTTCAGAACTCAACTGGCATCTCGTAACCTTGCATTTTTCCCATTCCACCGTTGCGTCTCGTGTTTTTTTATTCAGTGTGAACAACCGCTCAGGACTAGCGATATGTTCTCAAGTGCTTCATTGGCTACGCCATCATTCACTCACATTAACTGTTAGCACTGGCAGATCGTCAACATGTCTGATCATAACATTTGCTAATATGTTTATTCAAAACTGTGATTTAAAAATAAATAAATAAATATAAAAATATTATATACAGTATATATATATATATATATATATGTATATACCTTTCAATTTATCGATAAAACGAAATCTCGCCCAGCTCTAACTACAACATTATGCAGTCTTTTCTCCACTGACGCCATGCATTCTGGGTACTTTGCATGTGCACGTTTCCTTGCGTCGTCTTCCACGTTTCTGCAGGCGCTCTTCATGGTGTGCCGCCCCGCGACACTGCATTCGGCCGTAATTACACAGCGGCGTTTGGAGCTTCTCCTCTCGAGAGTGTTATTAGTTGAATTAAGGGCGACCCGGAGGAGGCCGATTCATCTAGCAGAAAATGACTCCAATATGCAGAGCATCAAAGCCGTCAGATAAGAGCCCTTCACTCCCGCAAACTCCCCCGTGAAACCATTAGCACCCCCTCAACGCTAGCCAGCGCTCAACAAAACCAGCACAACACAAACACATCCGCAGTTCCAGTCCCAAACTTCCCGACAGAGCGAACGGACGTCTTTAAAGAAACACAAACACAACAAAAACACATTTTTTTGTTATTTCGTTAAGATTTATTTTTGGTCTTTTTACCTTTATTTTGGTAGGACAGTAAGTATTAACAGGAAGAGTAAGAGGGGGATCGGGAAAAGGTCCACAAGCTGGGATTTAAACTTGGGATGCCCGTAATGCAATGACACAAAAAATATATTTTTTGGAACATTTTACACACAAATCTGTTATACTCGTGCTTCACCCTGATTTTAAATACTAATTTTGGCACCAATCAGTATTTGAGTCTTTCTTAATTATAGCGCCCCCTAATTGTATACCCACTAATACAATTTTAAAATAAGAGAAAAAAGTACTATTATTACCTTTTATTTTATTTTTTCCAGTCCAGGTGGGCTTGGAGTCTCTACTAATAAGCTAAATATGGTGTGTGTTGTGTCGATGCTCCTCCTAGAATAGGGTTTGAAAGCTCTACTGTAAGGAAATAGACGTTATTTGCCATGTGGTGACAGACTGTCCTTGACTTCACAGCGTCATAGTATAGCCTCACCTAGATGCCTGTTCAGAGCAGTGTGTCCGTCTCGCCACATCTCTGATGGCCAGAACATTTAAGAGCAGAAAACCTGAAGAAGGAAATCAGGACCAACTCAAAACGATTCGAGAGCTCGAGAAACAAATTCACCCACAACAACAAGCAGCAGCTCAGGCTTCCCTGAGAAGAAAGTAATGGGGGAAGTACCACAGCCATCCGTAGGGATCGATATCCACATCCACTCAGACCAACACGCAATCCATCAGCGTTTACGGCTCTCCGCGGAGTCCTGCGCTTCTACACCCATTCGTCCAAACTCATACTGTACGATTACCATCTCCTGCTCTCCATTAATTAGACATGAGGAAAGATCAATAACGTCTAACGGCTCCGTCTTTAATTATGAGAATAAATAACTCGTCATTATCTGTTGTTCCATTCCTGTGATGAATAGCATCGGTGCTAATTTAAAGCGGCAGGAGGGGTTCGCACAGAGAAACTTTGCTCGAACAAAGGCGCGCTGACTTTATGTGCTGTCTCAGGTCCTTTCTACATTTCTATTTTCCAGCTCAAAGAAAGGTTCACCTGGGTTGCGAGATAAGTCAGCATGTTTCCAGCAGTGAAAGGCCCTTCGGAAACGTCTGAAAGCGCCGGCGGGTCGCTCAAGTCGCGGCTCCTTCGAGGCGGAGGGGTAAAGGAAAGCACATTGTGCTCCGCAAGCTTTTCTTGGGCTCTTTCACCCTCGACGCAGCTGTCAGAACACCAAACAACAGGCACAGCAATTTCCACAGCAGTCCCTCCGTGAACGCACCTCGCTCAAAGATGCTGCGTGCGCTGAGGCAGCGATTCGTCTGGATGACCGTCAATGCCTTTGTTTTTCTGTCAGGATTTTAAATTACACCGCGGCGGACTTCCTGCGCGACTGTGTGCCGAAGATTACATCTTCGTTCGAAGCGAAAGTCGAGGGACGGTCAGATTGGAGTCGATTGATGCACTCCAGAAGAAAGGTGCCGGCGTTCCGGCTCTGGCACGGATATTTCCGGATTACCATAAAGTAGGCTTTGTCTAGACGCCTCAACTGCAGGCAGAGAATGGAGCGCTTCCCGTCGGTGTCATCTGTCATGATCGCGCCGGCTTCTCACTGGATTTGCCAGAGTTCCTCGAGCTCCGCTTTGGATCGGCACAGAAACAGATCCGAATGGAAGAGCAGCTCTTGGACTTTCCCTCCGTGACACAACAGAGCAGAACGACGCTCATCCGTCCTCAATGCAGACGATGAGGCTAGGAAAGCTCTTATCGACTAAATTAAGATACAGGAAGTGTTTTTAACACCATGACTTTAACCCTGAACACATCTAGAATCCAACTAACGATCAGCACATTGGTGACCAGGATGCAAAAATGGGAAGATGTTGATCATCAACCTTAGGAGGAAAAATTAAATATCATATGAGTGGTTTCATTTTGCTTTCATCCTCTGCAATCTCCCGTTTGGAGAATATAGTTTTAAAATCAGATTTTTTTGTCAACAAGTACTTTTTATTGAAAATATATCTAAATAAACTTTAAGTATGGCACTAGAATGAGCAGTAGCATATAAAGAACATACAAAGCTGTTAGTTTAGGGCCAAGTGATGTTTTGTTGTTACTGATAAACTTGCATTTTCCATGAATTCAAATGTACTTTTTCTTACAATACATTTATTTTCAGGGTTGATGGTTGAGGTGGAAATCATCAACTAACT
The DNA here is from genome assembly GCF_001515625.1 of Sinocyclocheilus rhinocerous. Classification (NCBI taxonomy): domain Eukaryota; kingdom Metazoa; phylum Chordata; class Actinopteri; order Cypriniformes; family Cyprinidae; genus Sinocyclocheilus; species Sinocyclocheilus rhinocerous. The sequence goes on from NW_015664755.1 coordinate 102,502, forward strand.
TCCATTAGTCAACATGAATTTACAATGAAATATATATATCTAAAGTGTATAATCTTAATCTTAGTTAAGTTCAACATTTACCAATACATTATTAACATCAAATGTTGTTATCTGTTGTTAACCTGTTAATGTTCTTTAATGGACTTGAGCTAACAGTAACAATGAGCTGTTTTATTTATTTATTATTTTATCAAATAGCGTTATATTAAACAAAGATTTAAAAAATACTGTAATAAATGTATAGCTCATTTTAAGGTAACTAATGGGACCATATGGTAAATTGTTACGATGTAATTTCCTGGATGTCAGAATTATTACTATTATTATATATTTTTTTGTATATGGGGAAATCATGCAATAACAGGGATGAGCACAAAACATGGGACACTGCTAAATTATATTTTGGTAATTAAAATGAGTCAATAACTAATAAAGTTCTTAATGTAATGTACTCGATCACAATTATGACATTGTTGCATGACATTGCTGGACATACATGAGAAAGTGGAGACTGGACAAAATCCCCATTTAAAGTCTGAAAACAGACATTTGATGTTTTTACATCTAGTTACTCTTCATGTTAATGGCTTCTGAAATATATACGTCTGTTTTCAGGACAGGATCGTGGGGTCAGTGCCTGCGGCGCTGTAACGTCAGCGCTGATGATATTCTCCGGCTGACTGTGTGAGTGGACGTCAAATGGACATCAGGTCACAGCACATTGAACTAAATGAATTCAGTTAATCTCTCTGATGTTTCTCCATCCCTGGAGCCAAATTCTGACGCTAATGTTCCCCCTCAGGGTCATTTAAAGCCCTTTCAGTGCCAGCATGTCTAGTGGCACTTTACTTCTCCAGAACTCTCTGCTTTCTTCAACCAACAACCTGAATCTGAATCTCTTATTTGCTCTGACGCATCTATTTCCACTGGATTCGTCCAAAAGTCATGCGTGAGTTTTACAGCACAATAAAAAGTTTCAAAGAACATCCTGTCACTATTTACGCATCTAATGCTCCATTGTTGGTGTTTTGTTACAAAAAACACCATAAAAGCAAAAATACAAGCAGCATGTGGCTCATGCGTTATATTTCAAGTCCTCCGAAGTCACATGTTGACGTGTGACCCGAAATAAGAGCCACATTTAAGTTTTCCACTCATTATTTCCCCCTCTGCTGAAGTTCTAACATCATATGTGCATCAGGTTGGATGTCAGTTTTGAATATGGCCACAAATTTTTATGGAAAAGAGCAGCTTGAACGTTCTGCTAAACATCTCACACGCGTTTCCAGTGCATTCGTTTGGGTTTTTTGAGGCGAACCATTCTGTTAAAATGGTTTCTCTGAAGAGTACTCGGCCACCAGCAGCATTCGCGCTTCTCCATCGCAGGGACCTTTTGTTTTCTTTGATGCAGAATGCATTGTGCCTGTGACCTTGTTGGCAAATATGGGCCTGAAATCCCTGGCCAGTCTGTGAAAGGACCGAACGCATTGGTCCTAGTTCAGTGGGTGCATTCATGAATAAGACATGACCCATATCCCCACACAACACAAGCACGGCCGATTGAACACCACGTTTTTAGGGGAAGAAAAGTATGTCGGGGCTTAACCGAGGCAAAGACGCTTTAATGCAAAGCTTGTTTTTGATGCTCATGCAGTCTGCCGCAGCCTGATATCTTACGGCGGAATATGTATTAGTTTTGTGTCATTATTCATGCTCAAACGATGCTGCTTGCCCACTAGCTGAATGTGCAGTAATTACTACAACTCGGCTTCCTTCATTTATATTAATGGATAAATATCTTTTTAGGGCTTCCTGTTCATAATTATTTCCATTTAGACCGTCATTCCAGGTGAGGCTCGGAGAGAGAACAGCACACGACTCGTACTCATACTGCATTTATAGAGTATATACTGCTGTAGTGTGTGAGTTCAGATGAGACACTGCAGACGCTCTGTGTGCAATACTCAATCACACAGCGCTTTGTGCTCCACTCGACCTTCCATTCCAGTGTGACGAACGAGCCCGCCAGTCGTTTTTAATCTTCCTTGACTCATTATTGGATTGGAGAGCCCGAGTTAAGACGTTTTACATAAAATTTGATGGAGGTAAAATAATCATATCTATTCCCACCAAGGTAACTTCACATGTAATCTTTACCAAAAATCTAATTTCGAAGGATAAAAGCAATTTATTTGGTTTTAACGGCTTGGATTGTAATTAATATCTATCTTATCTCCAGGTTGTTGGGTAAAAGTTCAAATACATGTCAGATAGTTAAACTTTTGCAGACAGGTACTGCACAGGATCTGATTGGACGTACAGCATAACATAAACTTTCATCACTGAAGTCAAAAAATTACCCTTTGAAATATGCAACATACATTATTTCATCAAAGTATTTACTTAAAGACTCTTCTTGAACTAATCAAGATATTTTAGTAAAAGTATTTAATTATTAGGTCTCACACTGGCATTTCAAATGTTTTAAATGCATATTATTGCTGACAGATAGAAGAATCTATTCAGTAACATTAATCACTGTTGTTATTGTTAGGTAAAACCAAAAGTTAATTAAAACAAAAGGGTAATTGACAAAGCTGAATAAAAAAAAAAAGAAAGTCATAAAAATGACATAAATTTAAATGAAAATTTAAAATGTTTCCTTGATAACTAACTAAAATAAGCTAATGTACTTAAATTACTAAAACTATTAATTAATTAAATTAAACTATATACAAATGTTTAAAAATTCTAATAAAATTACTAAAACTATTAATTAAATTTAACAGCTATATAAATATATATATATATATATATTTTTAAATCTAATAAAATTTCTAAAACTATTATTTAAAAAAATAATAAATGAAATTAATTAAACCAATATACTTAATATTAAAGCACATAAATTGAAAAAAAAAGAAAAATTTAAATTAAATTATGAAAATATTAGCTAATTCAAAATAATAAACACTATAAATAATGATAAAATAATGAATACTATATTTAATAAATATAATATAATACTTAATAAATGCTATAAATAATACTACAATAACACTGATATATTTATAACTGAAAGCACTGATATTATGACACAATCTGGGTCAATATCATTGTGTAAATATAAAGGGGGCTAACTGTACATCTTAAAAAAGGTAATAAATTGAAGCGTATGTTTCTCAGACCCACAGATGGCAGGGAGATCTGAGAGTTATGAACGACACGTTCTGCTGTATGTCCTGTAATATCGCCCTCGGTCTCCCCTGCTGTTCACATCATATCTGTACAGACAGCAGTATATACTGCAGAGTATTCTCAACATATCCAGAGAGATTCACAGACTCCCCCCTGATTGAGTTCTGCTGCGCTGCGGTGTATGTGTGTGTGTGTGTGTGTTTGTGTGTGTCTGTGTGTGTGTGTGTGTGTGTGTGAGAGTGTGTGTGTGTGTGTGTGTGTGTTTATTGC
>NW_015664755.1:106139-113473 GCF_001515625.1 Sinocyclocheilus rhinocerous
TGTGTGTGTCTGTCTGTGTGTGTGTGTGTGTGTGTGTGTGTGTGTGTTTTCTAAGCGCCGCGCTGCTATTGTGTTGCAGGTTTTATCAGGTCTGAGCTGCAAACAGCAATACTCTCCCTCAAACAACAGATGTGGCCACAAAGGAGCGAGAAGGAGGGAGAAAATAAAATGTTTTGCCAATAACCATGCTAATGTTTGGAGGTGGAAAGCATATTCTTCTCTTGCATTTCTCCCATTTTAGGTATGGCAGAATCTTTCTCAGGCCAACCAGAGGGCTGTTTTGTTTAGTAGCTGCGTTTCATCATTTCATTAAAAGATAAGTCGGGTAAAAGCCTTTCGTTTGGTCCGAATGGTAAAAACTGGCAAAGGAGAGCATTTTCACTCCGGTTTCTCCACACGGACGCTGACACATCCAACAAGGCCTTACAAGGCCACTTTGTAAGAAATGTTGTAAATGTAGCATAAAATTAGAGTTATATTGATGATGCAGAAGCTAGCGAGCGGAAAAGCCCGTCTGCTAATTAGAATATTAATCACCCCCGTTAAAAAGCTCCAAGGTCAGTGAGAGCTGAAGGAGCTTTTCCATTTTTCATGATCCATCCACGGGACGCTTTTCTAGAAATAAAACGAAATTTGCTGCATTGGCCAACTACTTAAATGACACAAACACACACACACACACACACACACTGAAGAAAGATACAGACAAAGCCAACATAGCTGTGAAGGCTGGAAGGCAATGAGAGAGCAAAGGTTAGCGCAGGTTTTTGGTTGTAAACCTACCACGTAAAACAGTGAGTCGTGTGGTGGCGCTCGTCTCCCCAACACTGTTGGAGGCCACGCATTCGTAAATGGCTTCATCGCGCGGCGTCCGCAGTGGCTGGATTCTCAGAACGGAGCCCGATCCGTCATCGAACTCTATGACCTACAGGTGCGAGAGACAAGATATGTTACGAGAGTTTTTTTTGCCCACAGTTGACGACAGACAATCATGCTCTCACACACACTTCATCCTGACACAGAGCTCTGGACAGACAACGGACACCATGGCACGATGTTCATTTACGCAACCTGACGCAACAGTACGAACACAGGACACAGAAACAGTCTGGTTAAGATCTGCGGCCGGGCTGCGACTGGCTTCCTCAGAAACATGTGCAATTGCTGGTATTTTGGAGATCTCTCTTCTTGAAGCCCAGCGAACTCTGAGAGATTTGATCTTATGTCGTGTCCTTAACGATTGTTTCTTATGAACATTTGACCGATATGACAACGATCTTAGCTGAAGGTCACAACTGACTGTCTGTGCAAAAAACAGTCTGTTGTTAGTATGCCTCTTTTAAACACATAATTTAATAATTTGATTATGTTTTTTTTTTTAAGTCTCTTTGTGTAAATCATCATAAATCATTAGCATAAATCCTTTGGTAGTGTACATGGGAGTTAATTTTAATTCCAACTACTATACATGGGGACCAAGTAGTATACTAAAATTATACTAGAAGCATGATGTTATATTCACATATAATTATAATTGCAATATTAAAACTATACTTAAAAGTGTACTTTCACAAGCTAAAAAGTGGCTAGAAGTATAGAGCTAGTAAAAGTAGAGTTCACTTGTAGTATACTGTAGTTCATGAAATAAAAGAAAACAATGCAATGTAAAACTAGTTGTGTACTCAGAGTTTACTACTGCTAGCTACTCTTAAAATATGCATACAAGTATAATTTTACTAAAAAGCAGGCCAATTTAGTCCTAAGTAGCATTGAACATGCACACAACATACCTTCCAAAAAGAAGTATGCTTCAAGTTAATTGTATTAACTTAAGTGAAGTTCAAGTATATCTTTCATGTATACTTTATGTAGTAAGTATAGTAGTTTCAATGAACTACATTTCAGAACTAAATTGGCCCACTGTTTAGTTTATAGAAGTATACTTTCAAGTGCACTTTGCAAGTAACGGTAAACTTTGGGTACACCACTGGTCTTCTTTGTATTGCAACTATACTACAAGTGAAATCACACGTATAATGTTAGTTATATACTTCTAGACTTTATTCAAGTGCACTTCAAAATATACTAGTTTAATATTCCCTATGCAACAAGTATAATTGAATGCTATCTTTAAGTGATCTTTTCATCATACTTAAAATTTACTGTTTACTTTTTGTTCTTCTCTAAGTACACTACTAGCTTCCTATTTAGGTGATTTGTATACTTGAAATAAAGTTCAGTTGAAGTTCACAAATTGTTTACTCTGATAATGGCTTATAATAGAAGTCCGTGTGAATCATGTCTGATACAAAACTCTCACGCCTCAGAAGAAATGTCAGTAAAGCCTGCCAAATGTTTATCTGTTTCTGCGTGGGTTAATAACACTGTATACAAAAAAGGTCAGATTCATTTCCACCATGTATTATTTACTTTAAAATTTTCCACCGCGAAGCTGACTTATTATAAACTTGTAAAATATATGCTGAAGTTGAGTAAAAGAAACCAGTGTGTGTGAAGGAAACGTACAGAAAAGCTTAATGCACCATTCTACACCAAGTACACTTGGAATACTAAATTATACTTTTAAGTATACTTAAGTATATAACAATTAAACAGTATAAGCCAAGTACACTTAAGTGCAATTTTAAAATGAACTATACTTAAGCATATATCTCTCTATATATTCTGTCGTGTAATGCACTGGGCAGAAATCAGTCACCATGTATTATTTACTTTAAGTTTTTGTACTGCAAAGCTGACTTATTATAAACTTGTAAAATATATGTTGAAGTTGAGTAAAAGGAACCAGTGTGTGTGAATGTAAATAAATGAAAGCATTATTCGGCAAGTATACTTAGAATAATAAATTATACATTTAAGTATACTTAAGTATATAACAATTAAACCGTATAAGCCAAGTATACTTAAGTGCAATTTTAAAATGAACTATACTTAAGTATATCTCTCTCTACATATATCCTGTCTTGTAATGCACTGGGCAGAAATCAGTCACCATGTATTATTTTCTTTAAGTTGTTCCACCGCAAAGCTGACTTATAATAAACTTGTAAAATACATGCTGAAATTGAGTAAAACTTAAGTTAAGTATACTTAATTATATAACAATTGTAAAAGCCAAGTATACTTAAGTGCAACTTTAAAATTAACTATACTTAAGCATATATCTCCATATAGTCTGTCTTGTAATGCACTGGGCAGAAATCAGTCACACATGTTTGAGAAGCTGGCTTTGGTTTGTGTAAAATGCTCAGTGAATGTCTGAAGGCGATGCTAATTCTTAAGCCAGACGTTTCACGATAAACCCGGCGGCTTTAAGAATGGGACGGCGTGGTCTGGCCCACTCTTAAAGCAGATCGCATGAAACATGAAACGAGGATGGTGATGTGACGTCACAGGCACAAACGTCATCAGACAGTCGATTAGCCTCGACGCCAGACAGACGGGACACAGGACGCTCACAGACAGGTTTAGTTGCTGGCAATCGGGAGATGTATACTCACTTCTGACAGAAACAACCAGGACGGGTTCTCCGTTTTACAGACTTAAATACATCAGTGGTCATACGCTGCGGCTTTTCTTTCACTGTCACTTTTCACGCAAAGAAATGCGAGTATGACCACGCGCTCACATGCATGCACTTGTGTGTGCATGAGCCGGCTAACGAAGCCGAGTAGAAACTGAGCGTTAAACGAACGTTTGAACAAGATATTAGTAATGAGTTGCATGGGTGAAGGTGAAAACGCTGCATGGCGGATCGAAGGTTAGCATATTAGTGGATGTTAGTGCTGTGTAGCATGTGATGAACGCTGATAAGATTTCATTTCTGTTGGCGAAAAGGTGCCATATCAGGCGATAAGCGTCCATAGATTAGCCGCCGCTAAGCATTAGCGAACAGAAGATGAAGATGGTTGTGCGGCAAGATGATGCAGAAATTAATAAAAATCTTATCAGTGTTCAGCTGTGATGCGTTGGTTCATCATGCTGGGCTGAGATGGCGATCCAAAAACAGATAAATAAACATACAGGACTGAGCCATGCGCTGGGAAGCAAATGAGACGCTCAACACAAGAACAAAAACCACTTCTGGGAACCAAGTGCATTTCAGAAATGCAAAGCGCATGTTTGACGAAAGCATCTGATCCATCATTTCCTTAAATGAAGGTCATTCTTATGATCTCATGCTGTTGAGATCAGCGGCCGGATTCACGAAGCATTCTTATTTTACTATCATTGGGATTTTTTTATTATTTTATTTTATTATTTCTATTTTTGTAGTGTCTGTTTTCATTTTAATTTAAGGTTTTTTGTTTGTTTGTTTATTTTCCCCAAATATGACTGTGAGAAATTTTGTTTTGGCAACTAGTTGAAACAAAATAAGTTTAAACTTTCTTTCTTTTCTTTTTAGTTGAAGTTTTTTTATTATTTCCAAATAACAATTTTTGGATGATTTTAGTTTTAGTTAGTATAACCCTGCTTAAGAAAAAAAAAGTCTTAACTGCCATGTCCCCCTATTTTCTAACTTAAGTAGTATTTTTGGGAATACAATACTTTTTTTTTGCCATTGTTCTTAAGACAACCCCCAACTTGTCTTAAATCCCCAAACAAGTTTAAGAAATGTATCGGGTTGTATCAAATTAATTGTTACTTTGCACAATTAACAAACAAGATAAACGCACCAGACTGATCCATCTTAAGACAAGCTCATTTAAACATAATTATTTTAACTCGCATTAAAAATGTGATGTTGAGTGCTGGACTTTGGTCAAGCAAGTGTGCTTTTTCCAAAAATACTAACACATTTATTCCTAAAAACTTAAATAACTTAAGGAGAACTGCACTTAGGAAATACACTTTAGCTTTTATTACTATTGTTATTATTGTTTCCCCTTGTTTTTTCGAAAGACGATTTTCATGAATCCGGCAGCGGGACATGAGTGATCATGCATGTTAGTGGTGGGAGGATATGCTAATGAGTGGGTGTGGCTGAATCAGTGGGCGTGGTTAATGGGCGTGGCTGTCGTTAGCATTCACTTGTCGAGCATTTTACATCAGAACAATAGACCTAATACCTCAAAACGCTGGTTGCTCACTCTCTTCCCCTTCTTGTTCCACACGATCTTGGGCCGCGGGTCGCCCGAAGCCTGGCAGATGAAGGAGGCGACGCCGCCCTGAACGCCCGTCTGATCGTTCGGGGTTCGCAAGAACTTTGGTGGCGCTGAAAGACAGAAAGAGGGAAGATTACACAACTGATTCAGACAGATTACTGAACAGAGACGAGTTACACAAAAGAAGAAACACAATCAAATGAACAGAGCAAAGATGTGACGATAGTCCTATGAACACTGAAGGCAAAATCACTCATGAGGCAACTAAATGCATTTAAAAACATAATCAAGAAACATAAAATTGGTGAATGTTTTATATCAGAACAACAAACCTCAAAACTCAAGCTTCACAACTTTTACAATTTAAAGTTAAAGCACTTTTCATAAGTGTTTAATCTTTTTGTTTTCCCAGATCAATTGGTATTTGTGTGTATGCATACTATATATTTTTTATTTATATATTCATTCATTCATTCATTCATTCATTTTGTTCCCAACAAAGCATGAGTGGGCCAAATACGGCAGTCATTACCAACACACCAAACATTATAAACAGCAGTTTAATTTCCCACAGAAGTCTGTGTTTGTTAGTGATGGAGACGAGCGGCGACTGGATCAAATCAGAGACACAAGATCAGAAACACCATTTATTTTAAGAGTTTTACATCATGATCTGTGTGCTGTTTATTAGGCGTCATTAATAGGGCAGACGGTAATGAATCCCAGAGTCCAAAATTAACGCTCGCCACGATCCAAATGAGGTAAAAACTGCGTAATGAATATTTGTCCTGTAACATTTTTAGCAACATAATGCATGATTTAAATGCTATATAAGAACAACTCTATCTTGCTGATGTAAGAGTCACAAGATATCAAAATCAAACACATTCAGATGACTGAAACGCCAGCGACTGACACATGACTGAAGATCGAGGTAAAAATACTCAAATATGTCACACGCACCGCAGAGAAACAGTGTAAAAACAATCGACCAATCAAATGAATCTGGGGGCGGGATCTTGAGTGCACTCACACACTACTGTTCATTTAAAGAAGTCAATGTTTTTATTCATCGAGGATGCAATAAATTGATCAAAAGGGACAGTAAATACATTTGTAATGTTAAAAAAGATTTCTGTTTCAAATAAATGCTGTTCTTTTGAACTTCCTGAAAAATAAAACGCATCACAGTTTTCAACATTGATAATAATCAGCAATGTTTCTTGAGCAGCAAATCAGCATATTAGAATGATTTATGAAGATCGTGTGACACTGAAGACTGGAGTAATGATGCTGAAAATACAGCTGAATAAATTAAATTTTAACATATATTCACACAGAAAACAGCTACTTTAAATTGTAATAATATTTCACATTTTGTTCAAATAAATGCAGCCTTGGTGACCAGAAGGGACTTCTTTCAAAAACATTCAAGCATTATTATTATTTATTTACTATTATATAATTCATTAATATTTTAAATTAGTTTTATATTTTCAGTTTTAGTAACTTTGTTATGCACTTTCATAATTTTTATCAGTTTGTTTTAAATGACATTTCTATATAACTTTAGTTTTTGTTTTAGTAATTTTATTTAGTTGCCAATTTTCGCTTAGTGTTTCATCTAACATTTATACTTCATTTAATTTAACGAAACCGGTTTTAATAGTTTTAGTTAGCAATAAGAGCAGTGTCACATTTCTCGTATGATGGATCATGGCGGTGAGAACTTGTTCCCTAGTTAGAGAGCTGCTCGTGCTCGAGGCGGGCAGTTAATACAAGATGTGACATACGTATCCCATAGTCCCTGTCTATAATTGGATCTGTGAGCGGGGTGTCACCACCGCGACCAGAGGGATTTTACTGAGTCGTCCAAAATATCTGCCGTCGCTGCCAACAGCCACCGCCTCTCTCGTGCTCGCTCGCTCTGTACTTCAAAGAGCAGTTTCTCAGCATGTAAATATGTAAAATCGCATCTGGTGCGGCTGTCATACAGCTATCTGAACACGTGCCGAATAACACATCAAAGATGCGGCTGTCAGTGAATCTGCTCTAATGGAGTTTGGGTCGACAGTAAACCCCGCTTAAGAGCTCACGCTGCACATCAGCTCCAAACACGGAGAAACAGCAGCACACGTGTTTGTGTGTGTGTGAGTGTGTGTGTGTGTGTGTGTGTGTGTGTGTGAGAGAGAGAGAGAGAGAGAGAGA
>NW_015664755.1:113503-113857 GCF_001515625.1 Sinocyclocheilus rhinocerous
GAGAGAGAGTGTGTGTGTGTGTGTGTGTGTGTGTGTGTCTGTGTGTGTTAGAGTGTGTGTGTGTGTGTGCAGCTGTTTTCAGGCTCGGTTTCATCCATGAACACCTCAAAATGAACTGAACTCACAGCAGAAAGTAGGGCTGCACGATTAATCGAATTCGATTGTCATGCGCATCTCGTCAGTAAAGCCAGTTCTGTGATTAGTAGTAAATCTCCAGCACGTGCTTTCAGATGGAGCAGCGTTTACTACACAGAGCCGTAGTTCTCTGACAAACGACGCAAAATCGCATTCATAATCGCAGACGATTTAATAGCGCGATTATGAAATCGAAGAAATCGTTCTGCGATTATGAAA
>NW_015664755.1:114063-121671 GCF_001515625.1 Sinocyclocheilus rhinocerous
CAAAATCGTGTTCATAATCGCAGACGAATTAATAGCGCGATTATGAAATCGAAGAAATCGTTCTGCGATTATGAAATGTTTGCGTAGCTTCTCAGTGAACTACGGCTATGTGTAGTAAACGCTGCTCCATCTGAAAGCATGTGAAAATACCACATTTAATAACATGTTTTTACTCCAAACTCACTTCATAACGTCAGTCGAATGTTTTAAATAAATCCTTCTGTGAGATCATGTGGCTTCTTACACAGAATAAGGCACGCAACATATTTCATAGTATTCTAAGCAGTGATAAAGGCATTGCATTATAAACATACTTTATTTTAATGAAAATTATAACAATAATAATGAGAACTCCGATAAACCGTATATTGCCGTAGTTGTGTGTTTATTAGTCACGTTGAATCAATGAAAGCAGTTGAATCTTCTGTTTATTCATGAAAGCAGTTAAATCTTCTGTTTATCCAGCTACAGCTATAGGGATTTCCTGGGTTTCTTCTGCGAGGCATATTTGGAGTTTCAGCGCTAGAGCGCCCTCTGGCCTTCGAATGGAGATTTACTGCTAATCACAGAACCGTGCTTCACTGAAAGATACGCATGACAATCGCAGCTTCTGTCTAATCGCGATTTATCGCCTTTGCGATTTAATTTCGATTTATCTTGCAACCCTAGCAGAAAGGGCCCTAAAAGGCCATATTAGTAAGACTGACTTTCATTTTTGTAGTAATTTTATTTTTCCCCAATGTGAAGGCATTCGTTTTCTCATCTTGAAGAGGATTATGGGTAATTCTGTATCCCGCTATGTACAGTATTTACATGCACAGTACGGCTGCATGATTTGGGGGAAAGTGTAATTTTCCCGATAAAACTGCTATTAAAATTGGCATAAAAAATAAAATAAAAAAACTCGCAAGTTTGTTGTGCTTGTTTGTAGGGCTGCACAATTTGGCAATAATAAAAAAAATAATGATAATAATAATAAATTATTATTATTATTATTATTATTATTAAAATATTAAACAAAATGAATACTACTACTGCAAAATTTCACTTCAAAATAAGTAAACAAGATTGTTTACAGTAACTGTAAAATTACTAAAAATATTAAACAAAACAATAAATATTTTCTAATATGTCACTTATACTTAAGTATTTAAGGCAAAAATAATAATGACAACAGCTGCTTTAAAAATAATTCACACTACAAGTTTGGAAAATGTTTGACGTTGTTTTTAGATGCGACTCAAACCGCTGGCGTGTAAATGAACACAGTGCTGCGCATGACAGCGCATGAACCACATCACACAGTTACGGCAATAAAGCACACTCAATGTGAACTGCTATTTCCAGCAAGATGAATGAACAGACGGTGATATCAGCTGTGTTTTGGATTTTTGGTTATTTGATCAGGTCATAATGCATAATGAATTCAGTCTCAGACACGAGTGCTGCAGTCTCCTGCAATGCTGCATGACTTCCGCGTCATTCATCACAATGGAAATGGATGCAGTGCGCACTGCATTGTGGGATACGGTGTGTGTGGTGCGGTGAGCTCTGCTGTGAAGATGCAGTAGATCATCTGGGCGTTTCATGAGCACAGAAACAGTTCAGTCTCTCAGTCCATCAGAAGACATTTGTGTCTTTTCTCTTCTTCAGAAGCGAGTGACACGTTCGATTTCTCCTGCGTGAGCGGCTTGTATTCGCTGTCTGTCAGAGACACTTTCATGATTAGAGTCTGTCAAACGAGTGTCTCTCACAAACACTGTGCTCTAAATATGCTGTTAACCTCCCAAAATCACAAATACAAACCTCCTGTCTTTGCTTGTGAGACTTATTAGATATCTAACATCATATTATGTTCGCATGAAGCTGCAGTTTTAAACATCAGATGTCTGTTTGTGGGAAGAAGTAAATAATCTCATGCCGCTTAACTCAATTTTACACACATTGTTGACTTCATTCATCCAGCTCAATTGTTCAACACTGTCAAAGTTATTATTATATATTTAGTTTTATATTCAGCATATATTTATTTATAATATATATGTTATATATTTACATTATAGTGTAAAAAAACAAAACAAAATCTAATAAAAAATAAAAATAAAATAAAATAAAATAAATAATGTGAACCCCGTTGTCTGTTTGATCTGGTTGAGATTCAGGGTTTGCTGGGCGTTTACTGCTGTCATTTTATTGGATGAATATTTTTGGCCACCACTTCAAACAGACACTTTAACCTGCAAAACAGCAGTCAGAACCGGTGCAGATGTCACACACCAACACACCAGTTACCACCCTCCTCACACTCAGGTGTGTCTGAGTGACCCGCGTGTGACCGGGGACCTCCATTACACACCAACACACACACACCTCACGTCTGCCATCAGAACAACACACAACAAACACCTCCAAAACCTGTTCACTGAAGAAACTCATAAACATGTCAATGTGATTAATCAGATCAGGAGTCTGTATGCGGATCTTTGCTCTTCATTACATTCACTTTCCTTCATCATGTTTGAAGTCTCAATATGTTTCATCAATACAAACTAACTAGGCTGAGACTACTTTTTAACTACTTTGTAAACTATGATGCTACTTGCTTTGATATTTGGATATTTAATACAATGGCATTCAATCAGTGTGAAGTAATTGTTTCTATACTTCTTCTGCGTTGCTGTGTATTCCAGTTGTTCCTAAAGACTGCAGGATTGGCTTATATCACACATACACGCTCGTGTGAGAGCAGTGTGACCTTTCACACCGCATTAATTTAATGGTGGTCTGTGAGAATGTTTCAAACCATTTTCACAGCACAGCAACTTTATAACGGCCACAACAACATAAAATCTGCCCTGCCAGAGGTGACCGGCCCACACACACCTGACAGACACACACACAGCCGTCTGTCTGACACGTCTCGTGCAACACAAACACATACACAACACTGTTTTCAAGCGACAGACACCTGGGGAAGTTCTCAAGTGTCGTTCCAATAATCGACTGCATTTTCCCCCAGTCACTCGCATCTATGGACTGAGATCGGTAGAGTGAGATGTGGACCAAAAGATGTGTTTGTGTTTAACATGAAGATGGCAGTGTATGAGGATGACCTCTACAGAAGCTCATCTGGCGTGTGTGTGTGTGTGTGTGTGAGCTCCATATGGCTGACGCACAGCTAATGAGAATCTCTGGAGAGCGACAGCTCGCGGGACCTGAGCGATGATCTTTCCTCTGAGCGCTAGCGTTTTAACGCCAGATGACGACCTTCGATAAGAACGACATCATCTACTCGTGCGATTTGATTCATGGGGCGACTTCACCAACATCCGTTATCGCCAGATTCTCGCCGACGACCGTGGCTTGGCTCCTGACCTCCAGGATTTCCATTTGGCCACGAGGCGTATGGCCGCCGGAGAGAGACACACAAACATTTAAATCGCGTAAGAGTCTGATGATCTGATGTTCTCCGTCATCCTCTTCGCCTGATAAAACAGCTAATCCTCTTACGGAAGAATTTTGGACTCTGATTCACGCGGCGGGTCACGGACATCACTTGGTTCCCCAGGCAACAGCGGCTGTCACTTCACAGCCCACGCAGGTCTCGGCTCGTGTCGAGGTTTGACGAACGCCTCCGGCCACGTTTACAGCCTGACATTCGTGTTCATATCTTTACTTGTTGGTGCTCACTAACAAAAACACCTTTTTGAAAACGTTTAAGCAAATGACGCAGATATGGGTCAGAGCAGATTCCTGTGAGACTCTACATCATCAACACCTCCGACAATATCAGAACAACCTAATATTTAATTCTGTGACAGTGTGTGTGTTTAGCTTGAGGATCTGGCCTTGAGCGTTTGTGTGCGATGGTTCATGGTTATCCCACAAGAGTAAACCTGCTTTCTCCTCACTAATATTTACCTCAATAGCCAATTACAGGATCAAGGACAAAGTGTATGTATGATGACGGGAACAAAGTGCAATACTCTTGCAGAAAAAACATGCACCCTTTTACCTCTCTTCGTGTTGGTTTCCTGTCTAAAGCTCAAGGCTGGTAAATGGGAGGTTTCTGGTTTTAAGATTTAATCATGAACTCTCACCCCTGGTTACTCCAGGAGAACTGTTCTGCAATAAGTCAACTGTAAGTTACTTGGAACTGTATATTACTTTACAGGATGTTCTGATGGAGCATTTGGCAGATAGTTGTGGGTGTGGAAAGAGCCAGGGGAGAAAATTACTGTGAAGTGGATTTCTGGAAATGCAACTAAACCCATTTGTCTGAAACTTTCTTTGGTCAACAAATGCCTACATTCACGAGCAATGCAACACCTTTGATCGTTTAGACCCCTGGTTTAGACCTCATTAGGACTTGATTCTATTCTCCAAACGGATCCATTTAAATTAATTACATTACAGTTTGAACTAGCTGGTGTGTGTGGTCTCAGGAGGTATAGTAAATTTGAAGGTTCTAGTAAGCACCAGGTGTCACTCACTCACTGACTGCAGAGAATGGTACAGATCTGTGAAGTAGAGGGTGCCCTGTCAGAGCCTTGAATTGTTGTGGGCGGCTATTGTTAGCCAGTGGAGTGAGATCAAGAGTTGAGTGACATAGGGAATCTTGGGTTGGTTGAAGATCGGATGCACCATAATGTTCTGGATCATACCGTATGTAGAGGCTTAATTGCAGCAACAGAGCACTGGAGTAGCCCAGTATTGGCTCTGATATTATAGAGCATGACACTGCATGACGAGACTGTCATTGAGATGTGGCCAAGAAAGTTTAGTTGTTGAGCCAAGCTGTTTGGTGACACTGCTGTTGACTGATGGGCTGACTGAAAACACAAGGAATTCTGTCTTTGCAAGGCTAAGCAGAAGGTAGTGTTCCTTCTTCCAGACCGAGATGATGTTAGATATATAAAATGGAATTTAAGACTGAAATAACAAGTGTCATTGTACAGCATGGATAGGACAAGCAGTGCACCTTTATGATTGCACCCAGTGAGGTTTTATAAATGGAGAACAGAAGGGGGCCAAGAACCGAACCCTGAGGTACCCCGTGGTTATTTGACGTTACTCAGTGACAGATGGCAGGGTTCTCCTAAGAAGCTGAATTGGTTGTAAAAATGGCACCTTTAAAAACAAACAGCAATTAACTCCTTTTGCATGAAATGGAAAATGTGCTTTGGTCAGGATGCAGATAACTCTGAATAGATGCTTTAGAAATAGACATAATTAATTATTGATTTATCTTTTCTCCATTCTATTCATTCCTGCTCTCTGAGAGAGAAAGCAATGCTGATGATTTCACTTGTCTTTTGTTCCCGAGACTTCATTGGAACTGACCATGTGACCTGCTAAAGGATGCTGGGATAGTCCGATAATAAGAGCCCATCTGACATGAAAAGGTCTTCTCCTCGTTAAGTGTTCAGCAGTGTGTGTTAAATGAAAGAATTTGCCAAAAATAAATACGCACACACAGACAAATGAATGTGTGATGCTGCATTCAGTGTGTTCCAAATGGCATAGATGATACCTTCCCAGGGCACTTTGAGTAGAAACAACCATTCCAAACAGAAGTGCTCAAAATAACTACTTCAAAGGGCCCTTTGAAATGAACGTTTTTGTGGGGTTCAAATAATGGGCACTTCACTCCCAAGATTCTTCACCCTGCATCAGAAGCTCTAAGCCTGCACAAGGTTTGCCAAAGTTTGTAACTCAAATTAAACCAGCAGAACCTGGCTCGTTGTTGATGTAGTAGTTGCTGGTATAATTATATTGTTAATTCGTTTGATCTGTTATCCTAATAAAGCAAAGAATGGTGCTTTAAACACACAAGCCATTATGAGATGGTAACCACAGTTCTTTTGGCTTGCGTTACGAACGGCCACCCTCTCAGTGTACAGGGAATAACGTATAGGCATGATCAACTCTGAATGGAACACGTCCAATTTCATACTTCCTCATAGTACAGGCTCTCCCTTCAGATCAAGCGCTGTTTGTCTCTCCCTTGTTGGGGACGGAAGAACAACACACACACACACAAGAAAAAAAACAAAAAATGACTGGACACAAAGAAAGAAGGTGAAGAATAGGCTTCCATTTCATTCTTACCCTAATTTTCTCTTTCTCTCTCGCTCTGTGGTTTTTTCTTAGCCTACAGTCTTCACAGTTAGCTTTATGCTATTTATCATGCTGACACTCTCCCTGTCTCTCTCTCTCTCCCTGTCTTTCTCGCCCCCGTTTCTCTAACGGATGAGCCTTATCCTGTCTGTTTAGACACACAAACCTCTCCCCATGTATAACGTAAAGACGGAGGAAAACACTGGCTCCGCACACACACTGAAGAATGGCGTTGGTTTCGCTGAGAGGAGTTTCACAGATGGCGAGGGGAAGTGACTGTGTGAGGTGGCACAGTGGGACACGCACACACACACACACACATATACTCGTCAGGGCTGCCAGAAGGGAGTGTGTGTGTGTGTGTGTGTGTGTGTCCACCACACGGGTTGGAAAATCTACTCCATGACTCCAGATATGTTCCCATTAGTCTGAAGAATCAACTCTCCTCAAATCACAGTGGACTTGTGGTGTCGCGGCCTCCGCTGATGAATGTCAGTGGGGCTCATGAGAACGCAGGGAGTCCCGTTCGTCATTTCATCATTCTGAAGGGTGCTCACGCGCGCCCCCTTTGTACATAGTCTGATTAAAATTCAAACACATACTGACTAAATTTTACCTTGAAGGCATTTTACGTCACTTTGGGAAAAGGTGTCTGCCAAATGCATTAATGCAAATGTGATATAACATCATGTGGCTGAGTTCTAACATGCAGCTTTACCATGACTAGTGGCGCAACTAATCGAAAAGTACATACGACCCCCTACATCAGACCACAACCCAACAGTCCTGCAGCTGAGGGTGTGATTTGAGACAGAGCCAGACGCACTAACTTGAGGAACGACACTGTTTGGGTCATCAGAGTTTGGCTTCTAGGAAATCTCAATGTCGTTCTAGAGAGATCGGTGTTTACCAGGTCGGGTTTTCCCTTCTCATCTCACATCTGAGGTCTGTGTCTCAATATGATTAATGAGCCTTAAAACTGAACCACTTAAAATCACATTACTGGCCATCTCTTATTGTGATGTCACAGATGAAGAAAGTCTCGTGCAGTGATTATCGCGTTTCGTGAGCGGTATTGAGTTCGCCATGCTGAAATGTCATCAGAGTATTTACACTGCGATTATAAATCTATATCAAACTGAGAGAGGGCAATTTAATTCATGTCTGATCAATACATCTTGGATTTGGTACAAATGGGAGTATGAACAGAGAGAGAGTGTGTGTGTGTGTGTGTGTGTGTTTTCAGCGATCGTCATGACGACCCCCTGATGGGACGTAATAGTGAAAATGCCTCCTGCTCCGCCCAAACGGTCACGGCTGACTTGGCGAATAGTTCAGCCAATTAAATCCCATAATGAGCGGCGGCAGTTCAGGAAGTGTGAAATTGCAGTTGCTCTCATTCTGAGAAGAAGAAAGAGCCGCACTCGTTGGCTTATTGATCCCATGTTTTATTTTATTTTATTATTTCATTTATTTATTTATTTTTGG
>NW_015664755.1:122435-131957 GCF_001515625.1 Sinocyclocheilus rhinocerous
TGTGTGTGTGTGTGTGTGTGTGTGTGTGCGTGTGTGTGTGTGTGTGTGTGTCCACCACACGGGTTGGAAAATCTACTCCATGACTCCAGATATGTTCCCATTAGTCTGAAGAATCAACTCTCCTCAAATCACAGTGGACTTGTGGTGTCGCGGCCTCCGCTGATGAATGTCAGTGGGGCTCATGAGAACGCAGGGAGTCCCGTTCGTCATTTCATCATTCTGAAGGGTGCTCACGCGCGCCCCCTTTGTACATAGTCTGATTAAAATTCAAACACATACTGACTAAATTTTACCTTGAAGGCATTTTACGTCACTTTGGGAAAAGGTGTCTGCCAAATGCATTAATGCAAATGTGATATAACATCATGTGGCTGAGTTCTAACATGCAGCTTTACCATGACTAGTGGCGCAACTAATCGAAAAGTACATACGACCCCCTACATCAGACCACAACCCAACAGTCCTGCAGCTGAGGGTGTGATTTGAGACAGAGCCAGACGCACTAACTTGAGGAATGACACTGTTTGGGTCATCAGAGTTTGGCTTCTAGGAAATCTCAATGTCGTTCTAGAGAGATCGGTGTTTACCAGGTCGGGTTTTCCCTTCTCATCTCACATCTGAGGTCTGTGTCTCAATATGATTAATGAGCCTTAAAACTGAACCACTTAAAATCACATTACTGGCCATCTCTTATTGTGATGTCACAGATGAAGAAAGTCTCGTGCAGTGATTATCGCGTTTCGTGAGCGGTATTGAGTTCGCCATGCTGAAATGTCATCAGAGTATTTACACTGCGATTATAAATCTATATCAAACTGAGAGAGGGCAATTTAATTCATGTCTGATCAATACATCTTGGATTTGGTACAAATGGAGTATGAACAGAGAGAGAGTGTGTGTGTGTGTGTGTGTTTTCAGCGATCGTCTTGACGACCCCCTGATGGGACGTAATAGTGAAAATGCCTCCTGCTCCGCCCAAACGGTCACGGCTGACTTGGCGAATAGTTCAGCCAATTAAATCCCATAATGAGCGGCGGCAGTTCAGGAAGTGTGAAATTGCAGTTGCTCTCATTCTGAGAAGAAGAAAGAGCCGCACTCGTTGGCTTATTGATCCCATGTTTTATTTTATTTTATTATTTCATTTATTTATTTATTTTTGGCGAGATGTTTGTTTGTTGAACGTACGAGCCCCTAATAGTTGTTTATTGGCTAAACGAACAGTGGCTGTTGAAGTTTTAGTTCACCCAGAAGCATTCTGTCATCATGTATTCTCCCTCATGTTGTTATAAATGCATATGACTGATTTTCTTCAGTGGAAGTCAAACAGAGATGTTTTGAAGAATGTAGCGGCTGCTCTTTTCCATGTAGTGAATGGGAACCGAGTCTTTCAAGCCACAAAAAGATGCAAAAGCATGAAAAAAGTCATATAAATCAATTATGATTTCATATTGTACTCCATATTCCACAACAATACTGCATGAGGAAACGGTAGAAATTTGAGTCGTTATTTACCGAAAACATGTTCGTCCACTGTCTTTGGGAGTTCACGAGAGAATAATTGACTGGAATGATGGTGCTTTTTGAAGGCTCTCAGTTCACATCTATTATAATTACATGGAAAAGAGCGACTGGTGCATTATTCAAAATATTTCCTTTTGTTCCACAGACGAGAGTTGCTCAGTCAGGTTTAGAAAGATGAGTAAATGACAGGAATTTCCTACGACTTCATTTCAGCACATTTACATGTAAAATATCTCACTTGTTCTTTCTATGCAAATATTTAATACTGTATTAGACAAATATGCAACGAGAGAGTGATGTGTGTGTGTGTGTGTGTTCTTACAAGTGTTGTTAATTTGCACTCTCTGTTCTACACTAATTAGCTACACTCATATGCATCATGGATATTCATAAGCTAGCATGCAGAGTGGACAATTAATTTGCATGCAGGTGATAATTACTAGATTTGGGTGACGCCCTCTTGAGAATTGTCCAATGCTGTCTTACTTCATGTCTGACAGAGGCGGTAAAAAGAGCCGTGACGATGCTCTGTGTGTGCATGTGTGGAACAATCCCATAATGCAATGGGACAAAAGCTGTTCAATTTTATTAACTGCAAAGTCATCAATGTGACGGTCGCACTGAACACACTCGCATTTTAAGAAAGATCGGTGTGTGTGTGTTTGTGTGTGTGAACAGCAGACGCTAAACAGCTGCCGCTGTGCAAAGCTTGTGGGCATGACAAACACGAGCACGTGTGTGAACGCTGCCCTCTGACTGTCTGTCTCTAGAATGTCAGCCGTCCATTTCCTGATGAGCTGCTTCCACTTTTTTTTCACTCAGAAATATTTTTATATCTCACTATAATCAGAAAACAGACATTCATTTGGACACAAGTTTTTAGAGATTATTAAAGTGAATGTGAACAAAAACCTCGGATTGCAACTAAATATAAAGTTCCTTAACAAAATTCATTATTATTATTATTATTATTATTATTATTATTATTATATTTGTATTATGCATACAGGTACAATCAATTTAGCCTACATAATTTAGTTATAAGGAAGCCATTTTTAATTAAAATAATGATTTAAAAGAAACTTATGACTATATTTCACTATATACATTTTCCAAGTGAATCAAAAATTGAAAGAAGTACATACAAATTATTCTGACTTAAACCAATGACCAAAAGGAAATGCAAACCTGTCACAAATCTGAAGAATTCAAATAAAATACATTTGCGTTTTTGAGTTTGCAGTCTTTTTATTTGAGCATAATCAGTGTTTATTTTGATCCTGAATGAATCGTTACGGTTTGGACGGCACACTGAAGGTGATTCTGCTGACTAGATATGATTACTACACAAATGTGGAGTAGCTCAAATATTATTTAATAATTACTGGGAATGATAAATGAAATATGCTCATGTGGTTGTGCTGTGTGGTTTGTTTATAGCCACAATTAAAATAAATAAATGCTTGAACGTTTATACCAGTCAAGACAGTTTGCATAGAATTATTATTTTTATTTATTACATTTTTAAAAAGTAAAAATCTCATAAACTTGACTTTTTAGCCTGAAACTTCAAGACATCCTCCATAAAAGTCATCTGAACCTGACAACGTCTTCTTTTTAAATTCCATGTTGTTATAAAAAGCTAAAATAAGTTCATACTTAGAGAGTCAGTCTGACCCTCTTCATCAAGATGTGCACGTAAGCTACATAATGGTAAACATGCACTCATCCTCAAGAGTGCTTGCAGAGACGCCCGACCTCACTTTCACAGGCTACGAGAACCAAGATGACATGGGAACTTTTTAGGGTTACGTGGGACACGACTGAAATGGTCTCAAACAGGGCCATGTCTGTCTCAGAGACAGATATAGTTTGTGCTTTTATTAGACGAAGCTTCCCCAGTGTAACTGTACAGCAGACAGACTCACACCCTCCGCTGACGCCTACATAGACGATGCCTCATTGAACGGGAACCTCGAGCGCTTCAGACGCTCTAAACGGGCACGATGCTGAATTTAGCACACGATTTTTAAGTACAACACAACATTTAATTAGCTTGAACTTTATCCTCCACACTGGGCGGCTCTTTTTCCCATCGTCTCTGTGGGTCGATCAGGAGGACTCTCTCTCTCTCTCTCTTTCTATGATTATTCCTGTCATTCTCCCATCCGCTCCGGAACCACGCAGCACTAATTAAAGCCTGAAGCTGCAAACGAGCTGACAAGATTTGACTACCTCAGCAAAACCTACAGATGTGCTAAAACACGTGACCACAGACTGAACACACTGAGCTCTGCGACACACAGACGCCTCGTCATTTCAGTCAAATCACCGTACATGCAAATGAGGCGATCGCACAACATGCAAACAACAACCTGCCTGGCAGCCAAATGCAAATACTGATCTAACAATCATCTTCATAACACGCTGAACTAATTAAACATCACAATCACAACAGCAGAACAATGACGATAGACAATGACCAGATAAAAGAACACTGATCATGAGATACGTGTTTAACATCCTCTCTGCACTTGTAGTGTGCTTCAAATCTTAAATGTATATTCCTAAAAAACTGTACTTGCAGATAATATGTGACTCTGCAGCACAAAAGCAGTGTTAAGTCGCTGGGGTATATTTGTAGCAATAGCCAACAATACATTGTATGGGTCCAAATTATCCATTTTTCTTTTATGCCAAAAATCATTAGGATATTAAGTAAAGATCATGTTCCATGAATATATTTTGTCAATTTCCTACCGTAAATATATCAAAACTTAATTTTTGATTAGTAATATGCATTGCTAAGAACTTCATTTGGACAACTTTAAAGATGATTTTCTCAATATTTAGATTTTTTTGCACCCTCAGATTCCAGATTTTCAAATAATTGTATCTCAGCCAAATATTGTCCTATCCTAACAAACCATACATCAATGGAAAGCTTATTAAGCTTTCAGATGTACAAATCTCAATAAAAAAATAAAAAAATAAAAAAATGGAATACCCTTATTAATGGAACAAAAGACAACTTAAGTGACTTAAACAGAGACACTTTCGTGACTGTGAAACACACTTAAGCACACTTTTAAAAAGTACATTTTGTAATAATGGCAAGTTAAACATTTTATTTTAAATAAATATGTTTTAATAATCTTTTATATAATCTCTTATGTTTGAGTTGATCTTAAATGCACATTCAGCAGTACTTTAACCATATTTCAAAGACAAGAGTAATACTCATGAGATTGCATATAAAGATGTACTTAAGTTCTACTTAAGTGGGTCAAAAACACTAAAGTTCAGCTCAATTTATATTTAATATAAATCCAAACTATATACAATTTTAATTTAAACGCAATTAATATGCAATTGTCTAAAAACATTATATTCAGTTCACACTTAAGTCTATTCTTTTAAAGTCTATTATTTCTGCCATAAGTATGCTCAAGTGCACTTATTTTCCACATACAGTAGGTGACCTGTGCATGTTGCTGGTCTGAGTATCATCATGTCTCTCCTCTTATGAAATTGGTAAATATTAGTGCTGTTAAACGATTAATCGCGATTAATCACATCCAACATAAAAGTTTGTATTTACATAATATATCTGTGTGTACTGTTTATATTTATTATGTATATATAAATACACACACACATACAGTATATATTTTGAAAATATTTACGTACATTTACATGCATATATGTACATTCATATAATTTATATTATATATACACGTTTAATATATAAACGTAACATATTTTTCTTAAATATATACATGCATGTGTGTGTATTTATATATGCATAATGAATATACACAGCACACACATATATTATGTAAACAAAAACTTGTATTTTGGATGCGATTAATCGCGATTAATTGTTTGACAGCACTAGCAAATAATAGTAAATATAAACACTAATTGAAGGGTCTTCAAATGTTTTGTTTTAAATCAGTTTTAGCCGTGGTTTATTGTGTGTGGAGCTGCGGTGTGTGTTCATCTAGTCCTGTAATGCACATCGGTGCTTGTTATTTTACAGTATCTTTTTTTGATTTTTGCACCTTGACTGTAAAGCTTTTAGGTTTGACAGGATCGTCAGGCCACTCTACAGACTCTGGAGATTCTGCGTCACGATCAGCTGTGTTCGGTTCAGATGGAGACAGAGAGCAGGCAGTTAAAGTGAGACTTACACTCGGCGCTGGAGAGCAGGACACAGGCGGTGAGCAGCAGGAGACAGTGTCGGACGGAGGGTAACGCTACACAGTCGCTTGGCACAGGCATGATGTTACGACTCACCCGCGGAGTGTGCCAGCTCACAACGCTCCTGCAACGCTCTCACAACCTGCAGAGAGAGACACACAGCAATCAGTCCATCAGAACACAGAGTAATCATCAACACACGGCTTTGCATTTTAAAGCACAACACGACAGGTCTTTTCATGCACTGCTCAGTTTTGAGGTCTGTTTTGCTCCAAGAAAGAAATAAAAGGGAAAGAAATAAACCAGAACACAAATTTAAGCATTTATTGTGACCCTGGAGCACAAAACCAGTCATAAGTAGCACAGGTATATTTGTAGCAATAGCCAACAATACATTGTATGGGTCAAAATTATTGATTTTTCTTTTATGCCAAAAATCATTAGGATATTAAGTAAAGATCATGTTCTGTGAAGATATTTTGTAAATTTCCGACTGTAAATATATCAAAACTAAATGTTTGATTAGTAATATGCATTGCTAAGAACTTCATTTGGACAACTTTAAAAGCGATTTTCTCAGTATTTAGATTTTTTTGCACCCTCAGATTCCAGATTTTCAAATAGTTGTATCTCAGCCAAATATTGTCCTATCCTAACAAACCATACATCAATGGAAAGATTATTTATTCAGCTTCAATTTTGAAAAATGGACCCTTGTGACTGGTTTTGTGCTCCAGGGTCACAAATGATTTGTCTGTGCAGTTAAAGTCAAAATCATATGACTTGAGAAGACTTGAATATAGTGCATGAGTCATTTTGTTATGATACATTAATGCTGATCACTGTATGCTTTATTTGAATAGAAAAGAGCACTTTCAACCTTCTGCTAAACGTCTTACTGGAAGAAATGAAACCTGAAAGCTTGTTCCTGTTATTTGCTCATTTATTAGAGCTTGAGGGCAAGTGAGCGTACAGATGGAGTATGCTGGTGCTGATGATGTGTGTGTGTTTGTGTTTCTCCAGTTCAATAACATGGTGCTGTATTGTGTGCCCAAGCTGAGGCTGATGGGACAGAAGTTTAGCGTCCGAGAGCGAATCGACATCGCAGGGATGGAGGTATGACTTCAGCCGCACGTTCAGCTGCGTGTTTGCGTTTGTGTCTTCATCTCATCGTGTGCTGATGTCCTCTCGTTGGTTGAAGGTTCAGGAAAACGCCAAGCAGAACGTCCCTCACACTTTCACCATCAGCGGCAAACAGCGCTCGCTCGAGCTGCAGGCCAGGTGAACGCACAGCGAAAGTCCTGATGTTTCTCATCAATACATTCACTCTGTCTTTGCTACTAAAGTTTCATGGAGATATTTTGTAAATTTCCTACCGTAAATATATCAAAACTTAATTTTTGATTAGTAATATGCATTGCTAAGAACTTCATTTGGACAACTTTAAAGATGATTTTCTCAATATTTAGATTTTTTTGCACCCTCAGATTCCAGATTTTCAAATAGTTGTACCTCGGCCAAATATTGTTCTATCCTAACAAACCATACATCAATGGAAAGATTATTTATTCAGCTTCAATTTTGAAAAATGGACCCTTGTGACTGGTTTTGTGCTCCAGGGTCACATTTGTTGCACTTACAAATATGTGTCTACAGGTTTCAGTTTCAATACATGCTCTTAAAGTGTTTGTTTCTCCACTTTAGTATCACTTACATACACCGAAACATACAGTTTTATTCCTCTCTATATTCTGAAGGTTTTTACTAAGGGGTTTGTTCATATATCATTCACAAGTGAATTACAGAACATTTAATTACTAAAAACAAGGTGAAAATGCATATTCTTCCCCATATTTTCTGATTTAGGGAGGGATTCAAAGAAAAATCCTCTGGAAAAATATTTAACTCTAATATGTCAACAAAATCAAATGAGATTTTTGAACCTGCCTTTATCCAATGGTCAGAAAAGTCCATGCAGTAAATTGGAGATTAATTAGATAATGCACAATTTGCATTTTTAAATGTACAATTTCAGAAAACTTGTAATGCAGTGCAATGTTGTAATGCACTGTGATTAGATCAGCTGGGGAAGTGTGGTGAAATCATTTTTTTTACCCTGTTCATTGTAGTGTTTTGCCTTAATAAGCTTTTGACTTGGGAATCAATAAGTGCTGAGCGCTGTGTTAAACACACACACACGCACACGCACACACACACACACACACACACTCTCTCACACACACACACACACACACTCTCTCACACACACACACACACACACTCTCTCACACACACACACACACACACTCTCTCACACACACACACACACACACTCTCTCACACACACACACACACACACTCTCTCACACACACACACACACACACTCTCTCACACACACACACACACACACTCTCTCACACACACACACACACACACTCTCTCACACACACACACACACACACTCTCTCACACACACACACACACACACTCTCTCACACACACACACACACACACTCTCTCACACACACACACACACACACTCTCACACACATACACACACACACTCACATACACACACACACACACACACTGTTGGTGAAGCTCATCACAAACTCACCATTCAAATATGTAAATGTACAAGCTAATAAGGAGCTAAATGCATCTTGTTAACTATCAGAAGATGCCCTGTGCTGTTTGCAATCAGTTTCTTCTACTAATGCAAGTAAAACACTCTCATTGAGATGAAGCAGGTTTCGCAGTGAAACCTCTTCATTATTACCGCGGTACAAACGCCGGCTGGACTCTTGCTCACGAGCGGAAGTCAGATTTGGCTCGCGCTCGTCGCCCGCTGACCAATGCACACGCTTGCTATTTCCGTTCACGATAGCATCTCTGGCTCGGGCCAGGCCTTTATGAGCTCATTTCGGCTGCAAACGCACGCATTCAGCAGCGAGACGCCAGTCTGTGTAATATTTGTGTGATTAATTAACAGTTCAGATCTCGTGCTCGCGCCGCTTTCCTCCGCAGCTTTTGTTGGGAGAGCGAGACGGACGAAGGGACAGACACATCCATTATGTGTGTTTTGTATCTCTTCCCGATGAGCCGGTTCTTAGTTGAATACGGATTTCCATCACACTCACACACACGCTCTCTAGAAATCTGACAGATAAGTAATACCGCATGTCGCCCACGTTGGCAGGCGATTTGTAAATAAACGAGAAAATGGCCGTGTTTTTTTCTCCTCTTGTTACTCATCTGTCTGACATTGATCCAGAGAGAGAGAGACAGAGAGACGGACTCAACTGAAAATCACATCAATTCATTCACACGCCAAAGCAGGAGGAGGGAACGTCTCAGTGCACGTCTCTGGTGAACCTCGGGGTCGTTTGTGCTCCTCATTAACATTTATGCAAATCATCAATATCAGCTGCGGGCTTTGACTGTGTTAATGCTGAGACTGGGGTAAACATTAGAGCTCAGTGTGTCCAACATCTCCTCGCTGTATTAGCAAATAAACGCATTTTAATAATAGATTATGCATTAGCTTTTCTCTGTGCTGTGAACACACACATGATCATCTGATTCAAATGATTGTGGTGCTGCTCTGACCTCTGAATGAAACACATCTGTAAAAACCTCTGACAGTCCAGAATAAGCTGGAAATGACGCAATGCAGTCTATTACAAATGTTTAAGAGAAACGTGTTACGTGAAGGACATTAGAAACACACACACACACACACACACACACACACACACACACACACAGTGTCTTTTTTCTTTCTCAGTGGGAAAGCA
>NW_015664755.1:133701-137879 GCF_001515625.1 Sinocyclocheilus rhinocerous
ACACACACACACACACACACAAACTCCCCATTCAAATGAGCTTACTCGCTAAACACATCTCTTTAACAATCAGATGATGTCTTTTATTGTTTGTGATCAGATTCAATTCAAGTGAAGCACACTCATTTAAAAGCACAGTTTGCAGAAGCATGTCTTCACAGAGCGTTCAGCAGTGAAACCTCTCCATTACTATGGTACAAACACAGGCGACGCAGGCCGGACTTCTGCTCACGCGCGGAAGTCAGAGTTGGCTCGCTCTCGTCGCCCGCTGGCCGCTGTCACACGCACGGCCACGCTTGCTATTTCCGTTCACGATAGCATCGCTGGCTCGGGCCAGGCCTTTATGAGCTCATTTCGACTGCAAACGCACGCATTCATCAATGCGAGATGCCAGTCTGTGTAATATTTGTGTGATTAATTAATAGTTCAGATATCAGCTGCTCCCGTCTCGTGTTCGGCGCCGCTTTCATCCGCAGCTTTTGTTGGGAGAGCGAGACAGACGGAGAGACAGACACATCCATTATGTGTGTTTTGTATCTGCTCTCGATGAGCCGGTTCTTTGTTGAATGTGAATTTCCATCACTTCCATCACACTCACACACGCTCTCTCTAGAAATCTGACAGATAAGTAATACCGCATGTCGCCCACGTTGGCAGGCGATTTGTAAATAAACGAGAAAATGGCCGTGTTTTTTTCTCCTCTTGTTACTCATCTGTCTGACATTGATCCAGAGAGAGAGAGACAGAGAGACGGACTCAACTGAAAATCACATCAATTCATTCACACGCCAAAGCAGGAGGAGGGAACGTCTCAGTGCACGTCTCTGGTGAACCTCGGGGTCGTTTGTGCTCCTCATTAACATTTATGCAAATCATCAATATCAGCTGCGGGCTTTGACTGTGTTAATGCTGAGACTGGGGTAAACATTAGAGCTCAGTGTGTCCAACATCTCCTCGCTGTATTAGCAAATAAACGCATTTTAATAATAGATTATGCATTAGCTTTTCTCTGTGCTGTGAACACACACATGATCATCTGATTCAAATGATTGTGGTGCTGCTCTGACCTCTGAATGAAACACATCTGTAAAAACCTCCGACAGTCCAGAATAAGCTGGAAATGACGCAATGCAGTCTATTACAAATGTTTAAGAGAAACGTGTTACGTGAAGGACATTAGAAACACAGTACAGTAGACACACACACACACACACACACACACACAGTGTCTTGTTTCTTCCTCAGTGGGAAAGCATCTGACAACTTCTGTGTAAAAGAGAACAGCATCCAGAGGTCAGAGCTCACCGTATGGCCTTCAACATCTGACTGACCCGATTAACAGTGACCAAGAGACACTTTAACTCTCAACCCTGTGAGTGTGAGTGTGTGTGTGTGTGTCTGTGTCTGTGTCTGTCTGTGTGTGTGTGTCTGTGTGTGTGTGAGAGAGTGTGTGTGTGTGTGAGAGAGAGAGTGTGTGTGTGTCTGTGTGAGAGAGAGAGAGTGTGT
Organism: Sinocyclocheilus rhinocerous; assembly: GCF_001515625.1. Taxonomy (NCBI): domain Eukaryota; kingdom Metazoa; phylum Chordata; class Actinopteri; order Cypriniformes; family Cyprinidae; genus Sinocyclocheilus; species Sinocyclocheilus rhinocerous. The sequence continues at coordinate 135,208 of NW_015664755.1, forward strand.
GTGTGTGTTTGATATTTTCAGTTCAAGCAGTTCTCATCTAATGATCTGAGCTGCTCTCTACATCTGTTTTACTGTTCTATCCTTGTGAAAGGAAGTACACTTAAGCATAACTCCATAAAACGAGCATTTATTAGAAAATAATGGGTTTTAAAAGAATATGCTTGTGTGTGAACTGAATGTAATGTTTTAGACAACTAATTAGACGTTAACTGCAATTGAATTGCAATGAAAATGTATTAGAATTTAAATTTATATTAAATGCAATCAGCTGAACTTTAGAGTGTTTTTGACCCACTTAAGTAGGACTTAAGTACATCTTTACATGTAATTTCATAATTACTTCTCTTGTCTTTGAAAAAAAGTACTGCTGAATGTACTGATGAGCATTTATGACAAACTAAAATATACTTTAACGTCATTTCTATTGAAACTTGTATGTCATGGTTTTCAATATATTTGTAAATTTAGTGCATTTAAAATCTGTTAACTTTAAATGTAATATTGAATAACACACTACAGTTAAAATGATACGTTCTTTACATGAGCTTTAGTCAACACATCAAAGTGCACTTCTTTAAAACATGAGAGAAAATTACTAAAACATAATTATTTAAAATATTCTTTAAAGCAAATCTTTCAATTTGACATTACAACAGTCACTTTTTAAAAGTGTGCTTAAGTGTGTTTAGAAACACAATCATGAAAGTGTCTCTCTTTAAGTCACTTAAGTTATTTCGCCAATATTATACATTTAAAACCACTTAAAAAAAAGGCTATAATTTGAAGATTTGAAGTATTCTACAAGTGCACATTCAGTACAATTAAGCACACTTATTTTTCACATGGTATATAGTCTTACTGTATGCAAATTCATATTTATAAAAGTTAACACTTAAATGAAATATAAATGGGAAAAAGAGTTATGAAAGAGCAAAGTCTGGGCAAGCAGCTAAAATAAAACACACACACACAGAGATGGTCATGTCATGATAGCATGTAATCGTCGCGTGACCTTTACTCGATCTCTGCGAGTGCGGTGCTTCATCAAACGTATCTCGTCCCTTCGGACGCTCGTGTTCTGCTCTGGAAACTCTTCTTCTGCTGCTGGTTTGAAGTAAAGCTCGCGGTGTTCATGCTACGCTCAAAGGCCAGCCGTAATTAAAATGCCAAGTGTCTGCTATTATCTAAATGCTAATTATGTGTGATAGAGTCGCGGCTAAATGACATTCCAGAGAACAGCAGGCGTTTGCGCGGCGGTACGCGGGGACTTTAGCGCACAAGAACCGCTGCTGTAGAGACGATGCAGCCGGCGGCGCTAAAGCTGTTAGCAGAAGAGATCTGTGCTGCAACTCAAAGGTCAGGGTTTGAAACCTCGTCTCTACAGCAGAATGTGGATGAGGACAAATACAATAATAAAATACAATTCTTGAATGCTCATGACACCTAATAAAGCTACTCTCAGATTATTGGGAGTGGGCAAAAACACTTTTTTAGATGAATGCAATCTAAATAAATACATTTTAAAACAATAGAAACAATTTTTACTCACAAATTGGTAGTACATTTCACTACTAATTACAGCGAAATGGCAAGTAACACACTGAATTAAATGTGAAATTTTGATGTAGATTAACTGATATAGTATTTTAGTATTTTCTCGTAAAACAGACTTCAATAATCTTTGTAAATACGATTTTGTAAATAAAGTATAATTTAAACAGGTATGCGAGAGAAATTAAACATTGCTGTTTACTTGTAAATAAAAAAAAAAGCTGTAAATAAAACAGTGTATTAAAATCTCAGAGCTGACCTTTTCTCTGAGCATATGTTTGTACACAAGCATTAACTTCCTCTAAGCTTCATGATTTTAGAATTACTTTAATACAGTGTTATAATCTATTTTACATACGAAAGCTATTGAAAGTTCCCTTCAGCTGGTTTCTACAGAGCCGTTTTGGCTTTTATCTGTTAAATAAATAGTAACTGAACTGAGTAGTTGAAGCTCTGATTTTACTTTTAATGAATAAATGAGTGCTGTCAAACGATTAATCGCGATTAATCACATCCAAAATAAAGGTTTTTGTTTACATAATATATGTGTGTGTACGGTGTATGTTTATTATGTATATATATAAATACACACACATGCATGTATATATTTAAGAAAAATATGTAATGTTTATATATTAAATATATGTATATATAATATAAAATCTAATAATATAAATATATAAATGCATATACATGTAAATATTTTCTAAATATATACTGTATGTGTGCGTATTTATATTTATACAACAGTTCGTTCTGGTTCTCAAATCTGATTGGTTGAGAACCGTGAGATATTGTACTAATAAGGCAAGACAAGGCGAGTTTATTTATATAGCACATTTCGTACACAATGGTAATTCAAAGTGCTTTACATAAAATAAAGTAAAATAATCATCACAAAAATAAAACAAGGAATTTAAAAACTTTGAAAATGATTTAAAAATGGATTTAAAATGAATTTAAGACAGTTAAAAATAGAAAATGATTATACATGAAATATAGTGCAATCAGTTCGGACGTAGCACAGTGCTCATTCAATAAATGTACAGCTAAACAGATGAGTTTTGAGTCTGCATTTAAATGTGACTAATGTTTTAGCACATCTGATCTCTTCTGGAAGC
>NW_015664755.1:146447-156165 GCF_001515625.1 Sinocyclocheilus rhinocerous
CAAAACCAGTGCAGATTCATGAAGAAATCGCTCTAGAGTTCATTTAATGAATCACTCAAAACGACTCATGAAGTCTTCATTAGGACTAGATGATTCTGATGAATCGTTCACTGACTCAGTCAGAGATCAAAATAATGAATAAACTCACACAACTCAAACCCAGCTACAGACCGATAACTGAACCCTGACACAATCTCACAGAGAAACACGGAAAGTGGAATAATGCCATTTAGATGGAAATGATTCAACAGAATTATATGTGAATGTGTTTGATTGATTTGTCATAATGTATGTAACAAATATGAAAACAGAACTGTATTTATCAAAAATAATGACAACACACGTCTATCATATTAGCATCACCTTTGAAGATCTGATCCCACAGTAACACACACACACACACACACACTTTCCTTTAAAATATGATAGTTTAAAATATGACCTTGTGCACGTCTCTGTGTGTGTGTGTGTGTGTGTGTCTATTTATGGCTTGAGTTCAAGTATCAGTGTCACAAAAACATCTGAAACACTTCCAGTTACACAACACAACACACACACACACACACACACACACACCCTCTCTCTCTCTCTCTCTCTCTCTCTCTCTCTCTCTCTCTCTCTCTCTCTCTCTCTCTCTCTCTCTCTCTCTCTCTCTCTCTCTCTCTCTCTCTCTCTCTCTCTCTCTCTCTCTCTCTCTCTCTCTCTCTCTCTCTCTCTCTCTCTCTCTCTCTCTCTCTCTCTCTCTCTCTCTCTCTCTCTCTCTCTCTCTCTCTCTCTCTCTCTCTCTCTCTCTCTCTCTCTCTCTCTCTCTCTCTCTCTCTCTCTCTCTCTCTCTCTCTCTCTCTCTCTCTCTCTCTCTCTCTCTCTCTCTCTCTCTCTCTCTCTCTCTCTCTCTCTCTCTCTCTCTCTCTCTCTCTCTCTCTCTCTCTCTCTCTCTCTCTCTCTCTCTCTCTCTCTCTCTCTCTCTCTCTCTCTCTCTCTCTCTCTCTCTCTCTCTCTCTCTCTCTCTCTCTCTCTCTCACACACACACACAACACACATTCACTCTAACACACACACACACAGGCTGGTTTTGCGTATCTATCAGACTTGATCTGAACATTATTCTCTGTGCTTTATTTGCTTGTTTTCATGAGTGTTTTCATAAAGAATCAGGAGGAGAAACCCATCAAGCGAACGCACCAAAAATAGATCAGCGGCGAGAGACCACGTGAAAGCACAGAGAGACAGAGGACTGCGCTGGGTTTGGCCGTCTGATATAAATCTGTGTTAAACCGATCAAAGGTGCCAGTAAAACATTTATGGTGTTACAAAAAAATTGTTTCAAATAAATGCTGTTCTTTTGAACTTTCTATTCATCTGTGAATCCTGAAAAATAAAATGTATCACAGTTTCCACAAAAATATTGTGCAGCACGACTGTTTTCAACATTGATAATAATCAGAACTGTTTGTTGAGCAGCAAATCAGCATATTAGAATGATTTCTGAAGATCATGTGACACTGAAGACTGGAGTAATGATGCTGAAAATACAGCTGCGCATCACAGGAATACATTACAGTTTAACAGATATTCACATAGAGAACAGCTGTTTTACACTGTAATAATATTTCACATGTCTACTGTATTGTTGATCAAATAAATGCAAACTCCTTTCAAAAACAGTACTGTTTTCCCCAAACTTCTGAACTTCATCAGTGTCAGCAGAAGGTTTTCAAAATCCAACTTCATGAAAAACAAAACCAGACTGAAGTGATCTGCAAAACAAAGTGCTGATGGAGTCTGTGGCTCCGGCTGAATTTACATAAAGCATGAATGACTGAGCGAGATCACATGATCACTGGCACACGGCCCAGCAGCCAATCAGATGCCAGGGTCTTTTCCACCCTGATTTCCGCTGGCAACAGCAATGTGGAGCATGTGGGAAATATTGAGTAGCCATGAAAACACACACACACTCTCTCTCACACACACACACACACACACACACTCACACACACACACACACACTCACACTCACACTCACACTCACACTCACACTCACACTCACACTCACACTCACACTCACACTCACACTCACACTCACACTCACACTCACACTCACACTCTCTCTGCAGAAAGTCCTGCAGAGCATGTGATGAAGAGAAGAACACTAAAGATCTCGAGCTCATCCATCGTTTGTTCAGTATTGATCCGGCCTGGATGTGGTCTGGGTCATGAGCTCACATTCACTGCAGAAAGAGTCCTGCGGTTCGGTGGACTCCAGCCCAGACCGGCTTTGACTTCTTCTGAAAGATGGACAGCTATTTTCCCATCAAAAACCTCCAAACTCCTACCAGCAGTGTGCTCAGGGCGCTATGAAATCCGTCTCATTTTTTCCAAAATTCAATTTTATTATTATTTTGTTTTGCAAATTACTCAATTTTAATGGTTAAATATGTTTTAATTAAATACACTTATTTATTTATTCATTCATTCATTTTTTCTGAATTATTTTTTTAATTTTAATTTTTAATTCCATTTTGATGGTTAAATTAAACTTTAGTAATTAAAAAGCATGTCTAAAAACAATTAAACTTACACATTTAAACAACAATTTATTAAATTTTCAAAAAAAAAAAAAAAAAAGAAAAAGGCTTAAGGCCCTATGAAATAGACATATTTTTTTTCCCCAAATTCCATTTTATTTATTTTTTCCCAAATGTCTTCCATTTAAATTTCCTGGATTTGTTTATTGATTTACTTACTTACTCGCCCCGTTTTAAGTTTTCTGGACTCTGTTTTAATGATTAAATTAAATTTTAATAATTAAAAAGCATGTTTAATTAATTCAAATCATGAAACTTGATTATGATTTATCTATACCAGTGGTTCTCAACCTTTTTTTCCACTGGGCCGCACAGTGCAAGTCTCACGGGCCGCAAGCGTCACCAATACAAACCAACCAGATTCATAATATTATAGCCTAAATATTATGATATCTAATCGATTACATTCATTTATAATAAAATAAATAAATAAATAAATAAATCTACTCACCATTAATAAAACACCTGATGCTGTCGGGAGCTGACCAATTTTGTGAAATTCGGCTCAAAATGAGTAACACCTCTCCTACCTTCACTGCTGTCCTGCGACTATTCTTGTTTGTATGCGTTCCTTGAATGAATGAATGAATGAATGAATGAATGAAGCATTTATATAGCACTTTATTGTGTATTTCTGTACACCCACATGCTTTACAATCATGTGGAGGGGTCTCTCCTCAACCACCACCAGTGTGCAGCATCCACTTGGATGATGTTCCTTCGCTGGCATTTTCCACATTTCGTTTTTCTCCCTTAATAACAAAGTGTTCATTCTGATGCTCAATTTTACCGAACTAATGGCTGCTGATGACTATTTGAATTGTATTCTGCCAAAGTGCGCGCTTGTAAGTGTTCATTAAATGTGTAACGTTAATTACATGAGTACAGAGGACCAACACAGACTGAACGCTTAGAGACGAGCGAGGGAAACTCCCAGGGCAGTCTGGGATATGATGCCCCAGGGGATTGTGGGAAATGCTCTCTTGGTACTCGACACGAGAGTCTCGATGCAGCACTCTGTGTGTATGTGTGTGTGTGTGTGTTCCTCATATCGCAATCTGCTGTTGTGTCACTAGTGTTGGTGTCAGTGCACCGTCCAGATGGACGAGAGACAGAAATAGAGAAAGAGAGAGAGAGAGAGAGACTTTGACTTTTAGGTCTTCTTTAATAATTCAAAAAATAATAAAATATTTCTGGCATGAAACTCTAGATGGCGATAGGTCTAACTCAATCTAACCTAATGACATCATCACATGGCTCAGCTGATTGGTTCTCTCTTGTATCAGTAGCCAATGAGCTCGCTGCTCATCATTCACATATATGACTAGTGCTTGCCGTAGCAGTGCAGCTTGCTTCAGAACAGCGAAATCAACATCTAAGATAAGTGAATGCTCTTCTAATCCATATCGCTGTGTGTATTGCGTGGTCTGCCTAATTGAATTAAAAAATGAGCAACCATAATCAAGTTTAAACTAAGTGTCATGTTAGCAGTTGCATTGTATGCAGGAGCAAATATTAAGCATATTAGCAGCAGCATTTAGCATCTGTGTTTATACAGCTGGAGCAAAACGCAGTTTAGAGCATATGTAATCGCTCTGAGGACACGCCGATAGTAACGGACATGAAACAGGTTAAATGAAATAAGCATTCTTGTGTATGCATTTCAGCGGGGGTTCGCCATATACATCGACGATTATCCCAGTGTCCACGTACGTTATTTCTAAGGTCGATGTTTTCATTGTGATGAGTGTGTGGTTGATTTCAGCTGCACGCAGCATCAGAAGCACTCGCTGAGACGCTGAAGATCACTATCTATGGCTGTAACAGATAGTTCAGAGTGAAATGCATTATGGGTAGTGTAGATCTGAGAAATGTGCTCGTGCGACGTGTGCTCTCGCTCTGCTTTGTAATTCAGAAAATGGAAAAGAACATTTATATTCTGCTTTATTTCAGTTCATTCAGGTCAGTCCACCCAGGGGTTTTTATGCACTGTAACTTTGACAACTTTTATCTGCACGAGAGAGTAAAATGGCATGCATTGGCTAACTTTGTCCGCCTCATCATTGCACGAACATGAATTAACAAGCTGTTACGCTTCCGCTGGGACTGATTAAGTGGAGAAAGTAACAACAGTTATCAAATGACTAAATTATGATATTTGCTCAGGTGGGTGCTGTGGTCTTATCTATCGAATAGCCCAGGCTCACATAGTTATAGGCCACTATTGTTAAGCCGGTCGGCGTGGTAGCCCAGGCTCATATAGCCATAGGCCACTATTGTTAAGCCGGTCAGCATGGTAGCCCAGGCTCATATAGCCATAGGCCACTATTGTTAAGCCGGTCAGCATGGTAGCCCAGGCTCATATAGCCATAGGCCACTATTGTTAAGCCGGTCGGCGTGGTAGCCCAGGCTCACATAGTCATAGGCCACTATTGTTAAACTGGTCGGCGTGGTTGCCAAGGCTCACATAGTTATAGGCCACTATTGTTAAGCTGGTCGGCGTGGTTGCCAAGGCTCACATAGCCATAGGCCACTATTGTTAAGACGGTCAGTGTGGTAGCCCAGGCTCACATAGCCATAGGCCACTATTGTTAAGCCGGTCGGCGTGGTAGCCCAGGCTCACATAGTCATAGGCCACTAGCATTAAGCACACATAGATAGTAATACATGCGGTTCACATGGCTCTTCAGAGCAGCAGCAGTACATATATCTTGGCGATAGATCTGCTTGTTGGGGGGTGTTTTGTCCTTGTTTTGGCTTGTATTGTCCCCTCTATGTCTCCTGCTTTGTGGAGGGTTATTTCATGTATGTTATATTTGCAGCAGCAATATTTCTTACATGCTCACAGCAGTATGTTGTGGATGTATTGGCAGTAGCAAGTCTCGGTACTTGCTCTGCCGCAGCAGCAGATCTATTCCGCCAAGACCAAATACATTAACATTGTCATGTACATTACCATGCCAATCCCTTCAAGAGTTGTCATGACAGAAATACATAAAAAAAAAAAACTTGTAGAAATATTATATATGAATGAAACAAAAGGCCACTTAAGTGACTTACAGAGAGGCACTTTGGGCCTGTTTACACCTGGTCATTACATGCGTTTTCACAGATCGGATAGCTATCTGATTTGTTAAAACGTTTCCATTTACACTTGACCACATAAATGTGACCAAAAACGGATATAAATCCAATCTTCAATTCCCGTGCTATATTTAAATTTCGTCAACGAAATTAAAAGATAAGCGCTGAATTTTATTAATTGTCAGCTCATTTCAAGATCAAAGACTGCAATGGGAGAGCGCGCGGCATCAGCACTGGAAAGATACATTTGCCTTACTACTTTTAATGAAGATGAATGTGTGTTGACCGTCTGCATCTTACCCTTAGTTTCATTCGCGGCAGTTTGCGCGTGCTGAAGAGATGCTCAGCTACTCGTCCGTGGCGATGCATGTTGCATTAGCGCAGTCATATCGGATTATAATGTCATATAGCTTATAACACGATCTCACACGTTTATTATTTTAACATTTTGGGAGGAGTAAAATTTACATATGGGGTTTCAACAACCAGATGAATTTACACTTGTCGAGTTTTGTCTGGAATGCGGCCTCAGACCACCTCCTAAAGTGGTTTGAGCCATCGGATTTATATCCGTCTCGAATGCGTTTCGGAGGGCATTTTCACCTGGTCTTTTTACGATCGGATAGCTATCTGATCAGACAAAACGCATGAAGTGACCAGGTGTAAACAGCCCCTTTGATGACTGTTTCTAAACACTTAAGTACACTTTAAAAAATATTAAATTCATTGTTTAATAATCTTTTGTCATTTTAAAGAAGTACACTTATTTTGATGTGTTGATTAACATACTAAAGCACAAGTAAATAGCTTTAGTTTAACTGTAGTATATTTTAATTATTAATGAATGTTCATCAGTACATTCAGCAATACTTTAAGCATATTTCAAAGACAATAGAAGTAATTATGAAATTACATATAAGGATGTGCTTAAGTCCTACTTAAGAGGGTCAAAAACGCTCTAAATTTCAGCTAATTGCATTTAATATCAATTTAAACTATAGGTCTAATACGTTTTCATTTAATTGCAAATAACATAAAGTGCCTAAAACATGCCATTAAGTTCACACTTAAGTATATTCTTTTAAAATCTATTATTTATGTAATAAGCATTCTAAAGTGTACTTGTTTTTTACAAGGGACTTCATGAGCTCGTACTGACTGAGAAACACATCTGAAGTCCTCTCTTCTCCTGATACTTTCCCGTACGTTATCATCTGAAATCAGGATGATGTAGAGTCTGTCTCTGCTCCAGAATGATCCTCATCTCTGAGCGGCACTGTCGTGATGAATCGAGCTCTGGAATGCTGCAGGATTCTGGAATATTCCCGCCGGCCGCTCCATCTGTCGGAGGAGAGACTCCGCAGGAACGCGTTCCGGCCGCGGATTACAGCCCAGATCCGTCACTCTTCTAATGAAGCTCGCAGGACAATCTCCATCGCAGCAGACACACCTGCCCTCTCTCGACCGATCTCTCAGGATTTTCACAGGAGTCTTCTCATCTCAATCAGCTGATACTGATTATCAGTTAATCGGATTAATCGTGAGCGCTGTTATTATACGACATATGAATTACAGTAATGCCAGCTGCTACCTGGGTTTGTCGTCAAAAACCACTACAGCTGAAGAACTACATTACCCATAATCCTCAAGAGAGCCCCACTAATCAGAGAAGACACTGTTACCATGGAAATGAAAACTGCAGTACATGAGCTCAGACACTCCCATACATCATTATGAATGACTACATATGAGTATTTTGCAATAAACTTTAAAAAAAAAACTGTTTTAGTATTGCACTTGTGTAATGTAATTTGATTACATCATCTACAAACGTCACAGATGACACACACACACACACACACTGCTCCTGTCACAGAGTCTGATGTTTTGACGTGTCCTCTGGATTACAGTTCTTGTATCCTCATTCCCTCCGTAATCCCACAATAATCCATCAAATACACTGCTGGAGAGTTTACAAGAAAACACTGTGTGTGCGTGTGTGTGTGTGCGTGTGTGTGTGCGTGTGTGTGTCGAGACGTGATTCCCATGAGAAACATAAATCACAGTCAAGCGCTTTGCCAGCACGTGTGTGTGTGTGTGTGTGCGCTGCAGTATTTCTCTGATATCAGCGGCCGCTCTTGTTGACTCTGACAGCTCGGAGGCTGTGTTTCCTCTGGACACGTTCACTAGTTCACGGCTCATGAGGAGCAAAGCAGCGTCTCAATCTCCAGCATCATTACAGTCTGAGGCACTGAAGCCATAGATTCCGTCTCATTTTCATGTATTTTTCATGCATCTCAGTTAAATAACTCCTCATGTATAATACATGCACATATATAACAACACCGTATAACTGAAGTCATTTAAGTACAGCAGTATAAGTGGAGCCATAACATAATCACGCTTGTATAACGAATGGCTGTTTCTTCATCTACAGAAGCTACAGTCACTAAACATTTAATATATGGACACATTAAACATGTCTGGAAAACTTTGTGCAAATATATGCATCATTTAGTTCAGCTACTTTTAAAAAAAGCCTTTTCAAGACTTTCTTAAAATATAAATTTCATCATGAAATATACATTATGTTTAAACTTTTTATACTTCCCTCTGTGATTCATTCGGTTTTGCACAAACTTTCATGATTTGTTAGTTGAGATGTGACGGAATTTGCTCATTGCTTTTAAAAGAACATTTCTAAAAGAAGTCTCTTCTACTCAGCATGCAGGGCAGCATTTATTTGATTAAAAATACAGTGCAATTGTGAAATATTATAACGGTTTAAAACAGCAGTTTTCTATGTGAATATCTGTTAAACTGTAATGTATTTCTGTGATGTGCAGCTGTATTTTCAGCATCATTACTCCAGTCTCCAGTGTCACATGATCTTCAGAAATCTGATTTGCTGCTCAGTAAACATGTATCTCTTATGTTTTCTTACTATTTGAAATATATATTTTTTTTGTAACATTATGAATGCCTTTACTGACACTTTTTTTCAATTTAATGCATCCTTGCTGAATAAAAGTATTGCTTTTAATCTTACTGACCCCTACATTTTGAACAGTAAATTATTTTATCTAGTAGGAGTGTGTAAGTATTTTAAAGGGGTCATATGATGCTTTTTTAAAGATCATTATTTTGTGTATTTGGTGTAACAGAATATGTTGACATGCTTTAATGTTCAAAAAACACATTCTTTTTCAAATACTGTACATTATTGTAGGTCCTCTATGCCCCGCCTCTCTCAAACGCTTCGTTTTCTACAAAGCCCCCTCCTTGGAAAACTTGAAATCGCATCATATGACCCCTTTAAGAAAGTTTACTTTCTAGAAGTCCAGAAGTGTCTATATACAGACTACATATAATAATACAGAGTAATGAACCCAAAGCTCCTCATGTGCTGCTATCTGTAGTTTCTTCAGTAATAGTCATCACTATTAGTGTTACGTTACAATAACAGCTGCTCTCATCTGTCTAACGCCGGCTGATCCACACACACAGATCGATGGAGGACGACCATGCGTTCATCCTGACCTGCTCAGGACCAATGAGGGAGGAACTGAAAAACAAACACACACACCAAACTAAGAACAGCAGAGAAACTGATTCTGAACAGTAACATGAACTGAAGACATTCAGCTGAAGAACTAGAACTTCTCCTCTTTCCTATTACTTGTTTCACTTCCATTTCTTACTATGTGTAATGTGTAACATTCAAAAGTAAGTTGTTGTTTTTTAGCATGTGTGTTTGGCAGTGTTCTTTTTTTAGGATTACTGATAAACTACTGTCGTTTGATTTGTATTATTTGTATTTGTTATTTATTTTAATTTTAGTTAAATTATGTCTGAATTTATGATGTCTGCGTTACTTGTAATGCATTACCCCCAACACTGGTTGTACATACACATATATGTAACTTTTTTTTGGCGTTTGGCTTAGTGTTATGTTAGAATCATTATTAACTCTTATACCTTTTGTTCTTTAATATTTTGAATTGTTTTTAGCTTTATTTTTTGTTTTTCATTTAAATGTTAAGTTT
>NW_015664755.1:157236-158631 GCF_001515625.1 Sinocyclocheilus rhinocerous
TTTGTTGTATGCATTTGTCATTTTTATTTAATCTCTTTATTTTTAAAATGTGTATAAGTAGTATTTATAAAGTTTTAGCTTTTAGTTTTGGATCTGTTTTTAGTTGTTTTAATACTACAATTGATTGATTCTGTTGTCCTCATTTGTAAGTCGCTTTGGATAAAAGCGTCTGCTAAATGTCTAAATAAACTACATTACCCACAATCCTCAAGACAGATCCACCAATCAGAGGAGATGCTGTTACCATGGAAATGGAAAATGCAGCAAGTGAGCTCAGCAGCCCCGCCCGTTTCATGAATGACATAATTGAGTTAAAAATTACATTAAAAAGAAACAACAGGCACTACTTACATAGTGTGTGATTATATACAATATGTTAAATATCTGTCATGCCAAACATCAAACAATTTGTAATTAGAAAAATCTAATACATTTTATTCCAAATCATTGAGCCTTAAAATAATGGTTTGCAATCCAGATAAGTAGAGTAAAATGTTAATTTTAATTATTTTAATATTCTATTAATATGCAATCCCCTACAAATCTCTCCAATCAGTTGTTCAAGTCATCTGGTGATTTGTATTTATTATTATTTTTTAAATATTGGACTATATATATATATATTGTAGTTTGTTTGTTTGTTTGTTTGTTTTTTAATATTGGACTATATATATATATTGTAGTTTGTTTGTTTGTTTGTTTTTTAACATTGGACTATATATATTGTAGTTTGTGTGTGTGTTTGTTTGTTTTATATTGGACTATATATATATTGTAGTTTGTTTGTTTGTTTGTTTTGTAACATTGGACTATATATATATATATTGTAGTTTTTTTTATTGGACTATATATATTGTAGTTTGTTTGTTTTCTTAATATTGGACTATATATATTATAGTTTTTTTATATATTGGACTATATATATTGTAGTTTGTTTGTTTGTTTGTTTTTTTAATATTGGACTATATATATATTGTAGTTTGTTTGTTTTTTAACATTGGACTATATATATTGTAGTTTGTTTTTTTAATATTGGACTATATATATTGTAGTTTTTTTGTTTTTTTTATATTGGACTATATATCTTGTAGTTTTTTTTATTTTTTTATAATTGACTATTTCGTTGGGTTTTTTTTTATTTTTTATATTGGACTATATATATTGTAGTTTGTTTGTTTGTTTGTTTATTTTTTAACATTGGACAATATATATATATTGTAGTTTTTTTTGTTTTTTTTATATTGGACTATATATCTTGTAGTTGTTTTTATTTTTTTATAATTGACTATATATATTGTAGTTTGTTTGTTTGTTTTTTTAATATTGGACTATATATTGTAGTTTTCTTTTTTTTTTTTTTTTTTTGGACTATTTATTGTAGTTTGTTGTTGTTGT
>NW_015664755.1:158838-169902 GCF_001515625.1 Sinocyclocheilus rhinocerous
TTTTTTAATATTGGACTATATATTGTAGTTTTCTTTTTTTTTTTTTTTTATTGGACTATATATTGTAGTTTGTTGTTGTTGTTGTTGTTTTATATTGGACTATATATATTGTAGTTTGTTTGTTTGTTTTTTAATATTGGACTATATATTGTAGTTTGTTTGTTTTTTTAATATTGGACTATATATATTGTAGTTTTCTTTTTTTTCTCAATATTGTGAAGCCCTGGTACCAATATTTGTGGTCAGATTTCATCATTCACAGTGCTTCATGGGACTGTAGTTCATAAAAAAATGAGAAGAAAATAATGAAAGAAAAGAGAAAGTGCTTTCATCTTTTTGTTTCTGATTTCTATCTCTGTGGAGAGACTGAACGTGAAAGTGAGCGTCACTGTTGCGTTTTTTCACGACAAACGTGAGCGGCTGGATCTTCATTGTCCCTCTTTCTCTCCTCCGTCACACTGTGTCTCTTTCATCGGCTCTTTTCCCAATAAACAGGATTTATGGCAGGCATAATAAGCCTCCATACACTCCTCTCTCCTTTATCTGCTGTTTCATTGAGGAGGATCAGTTAGAAAGCTGCCGACCGGACATCATTAGTAATCATGGGATCGTATGTGAAATAAACGCCTCATTTTTGTATGAACAGAAGAACATCAGTGCATGGATATAATCGCTTGGTCATCTGTGCAACTTTAGAGAGGTGAAACCCACACAGCAGCTCTCATTTACCAACAAACCATGAAGAAAGACTCATATAAATAAAAGTAAAACAATGAACAGAAGAAAACAGTTGTTTGTATGAGTGAATTAAAGTCTGAAATATGAGTAAAATGCAGTTAATGTGTTTCTCTCATTTACTGAACTGTATAATATAATAAATCATATAATATATAATTTATTTTAATCCTGATTTTATGTCTATGACTTCATTAAAAATAAACCTGCAGTCAGTTTCTTGTTACATTTCGATTCATTTTGTTGTTTATTTAACGTTGACAGCCAAAAACGGTATTTATGTCTCACATTTGGTAACAAGGTCACTATTATAAGGCTATAATACTAAAAACACAAGCCTTCTAAGAAAATAAAACGGCTCATTCAGTGTTTTGTGTTCTGGCGGTTGGACGCCTCCTTTCACCGATAATTTGATGTGAAAGAGACAAAGGCCTGCCAGGCTGTATTGTGAAAGAACTGTATTTTGCTCTGAAGTCCTGGGATGTGCTGGAGGTTTGCCGGGTTAAAGGTGTGAGTCGAGTGGCTCTGGATCCGGAGGTGAGCGTGATGGTTTGGCAGATCGCATCGTTCCAGGCCGATCGTTCCCAGAAGCTCTGGTACTCCGCTGGTTTTCTCAAACAAGTCGGCGCCCCATAATTGCAGGCTGCTTTTTTTCTTAGATGTCTTTCTCTCGCTCTCTCTCTCATGTGGATTTTTTTGAAACCTTAGCATTCCAGAAGATCTAGTCATGGACTTCTGAAAACATTCCTCTTTCCCCCTCCGTTCTTTCACCGCCGTCTGTTTTTCCATCATGTCAGGAATGTCACCGAGGGACTCGCAGCCATCGCTCCGGCCGAGGGACCTCCGGAAAATCTCCTCGGTCTCAGCCAAACTCGCTCTTCCTGCAGAGGTCACCGAGAGTCTGTGGGAAAAACGACCTGAGCGCGAGACCAAATCACTCCTCAGCTCCAGATCTTTCTTATTTCCGACAGTAAACGTTTCCTCGTTTCAATGCCACGAGTGACACACACACACACACACACACACACACACATGTCTGGTGTGCTATCCTTGTGGGGACTCTCCATAGGGGGGCTCGCCCGGGTCGCATTTCAACCAAAAATGCGAGACAGGGGCGTCGTATCTGCTGTGAGCCTCAGCCCAGCGCAAACTCGGCTCCAAACAGCAAATTATTTTGTCTTGAGTCGCAAACGTTTTTCGCTTTGTAGCTGCAGCGGGATTGGAAATCGAAGGCGTTTCCACGGCGTTAATTGTGGGATGTCGGACTGCAGTGGCAAGCACTGATTGCTTGGGCATGTGTGTATGAAAGACACACACACACTCCTACACACACACCAGCAACAGAGATATCTGGAGCCAATGGACTGTAAGTGCTGATCGACTGCAGAACACACACACACACACACACACACGGGGGGCACTTTGAGCTCATTTTCATCACCTCACCGACTCGCCCCTTTATCGGCCGCTTTAACCCTTTTACAGTCGCTCCTGATGACATTAGCGCTCAATTCATTTCCCCCGGCTCGTGTGGGGACTTCAGGGGCCCCTAGCGGACAAAACACGAGCAAACAGACGCAGAGAGAGACAGAGAGAGAGAGAGACAGACGGGCGATCGTCTCAAACCTTATCTCAGAGTTCAGAGGTTTGTGGTTTTTTGGTCAGAACGTCCATCTAAAGTTCATCTCGTACACGTTTACGAGGCAAAACCAAAACAGACCAAGAAAGAAAGAGAAGGCTGAATTGTTTTTGCCAGATTGATGCTTCGTTTTACATGAACGCAATAAAAGAAGCTACTGAGGAAAAGCCTCGGCGATGAAGAGAAACCTCAATCTGACAGAGCCAAAGCGCTCAAACCCTCACGCCGAGCGATGTGTGTAATCTGACATGAGAAACATGATGAGCGTTTAATCCAGCAGCGACATGAGGCTTTAAAAACCCACAGATATGCCAGAAAATCACAGAGAGCCTCATATATAGAGAGAGTCCCATAGTATTTGAGTGCATGGAAAAAGCCCAAATCACCACACTCTGTACTTCAACGTGAAACAAACCTCTTTGTTTTCAAACGCCTCACACTCACACACACACACACTTATGCACTGTTATATACTGTCTCACACACACACACACACACACACACACTCTTCTGGCGTGATTCGTCATGTTGCAAAAAGCCCAAAATGAGTTGAGAGCGCGTGAAGGAAGCGTCTTACCTGCTCACCATCATCATCCTCATCCTCATCATCATCCTCATCGTGGTGCTGTGAGTTCAGTTGAAGAGAGTTTATTCACATCCAGAGATAATCCAAACGCCGCTGCGCGTCGCTCACTCCGGGCTCCTGTGTCAGTTCTTCAGCGCGGCGCGGAGTTTAACGCGCGGATATGACCTCCTGCTCGAGCTCAGAGCGCGTGTGACGCGCGGCGGCTGTGTTCATCGCGCGGCGGCGCGGGGAGAAGCGGAGAGCGCGTGCCGTCCGGGAGGCGCGTGCGGCGAGACTGCGCGGTCGAGCTCGAGCGGCACCGGAGAGGGACGGAGCGGGGAGTGACGTCACGCGAGCGGGGCTTCAGAGACGCTGTCGAACATTCGTCGCGTTTCAGCGATAATCACCGCGGCGCCAATCATAGGAGGACTCTCATCTCCAGGGAAGTTAAATAACAGCGCTTATGTCCTAATTTTAGGGCGCGAACGTCGGTCTTTTCCACAAACGGCAGCTATTTTAGAGACTTTTTTTAAACAAGTAGACAAAGTTTTTGTGTAATATGTTTGAAGTGTTTAGATATTTATTTCAAGTACCCTACGAGTAGACTGTATAAATTATATATTTTGTCGATTTTTGATCGTATCGGAAACGGTCTAGTGTTGCCATGGTTACCTCATCCGGCGAATGCTACTTCTGTTCAAGAGTCTATTTGGCGCGCAAGCGGTGTTACTAACTTGTAATTTAACCTTTGTGGAATACTGCATATTTATATAGTTATATTAAGTTATATATAAATGATAAAAAAAAACATAAATAAACAAATCATATTTATTTATTGTTTCTTTGTAAAATGAATTTAAATTAATTTCCAAAATAAATTGTGCTTATTTGTTTATTTATTTAAATTCTAAAATGAAAACTGCTTATTGATTAATTGATTGATTGACTGGAGGAAGTTAAATAAACACTTTTTTTTTTAGTGGTACAATCTGTTCAGAATGTCTTCACGCAAATTGTCTCTCCTCACCCCGAGAAAAAAAAAATGTAATTATTACAGCCACAATACTTCTAAAGTCTTATTTTATGATATGTAAATCCATTAACACACACACACACACACACTCTCTCTCTTCTGGCGTGGCTCGTCATGTTGCAAAAGCCCGGAATGAGTTTGGAGCGCGTGACGCGTCTTACCTGCTCCTCATCCTCATCGCGGTGTTGTGTGAGTTCAGCTGAAGAGAGTTTATTCACATCCAGCGGTAATCCAAGCGCCGAGCGCGAGCGTGCGTCTCTCTCGGTCTCGTGGCGCGGAGTTAAACGCGCGTCTATCGATTTTGATACGGAAACCGTTACATTACCTCCTCAGGCGAATACAGAGGCGTCATACCCATTCAAAGTGAGGGGGTGCAGCTTCCAAAAGACAAACAATAGCCGAATAATATTGTATTATATTTCATACGGTCACACCGGTGTGATTATATCGTTCAGTGCGGCACAGCATCAGATCTGTGTTCGCTGGCTGGCGCTGAGCCAGAGACAGACGCGTCTGTACAGCGCTGCATTATAACCAATCACACACGATTCTGTTGAGCTTCTGAATGCAATGACCAATCAGAGGCGTTCTGATGAGTCACTCGCTCGCTGACCGAATTCTCTCATCAGAAACAACAAAGTGCAGATGTGGGTACGAATGTAAGTAAGATATTAATTTCACAGTGTAAACAGCTTCAGTGATTGTAATGGGAGTTTTTGAGAGTGCCTGAACTCTAGACTGAATGAAAATGTTCTTTGACAATGTAAACGTTCTTTGCTCTCTGTTAAATTAAAGTGTTATAATTAGTAACTTACAATATTGTTATTAAATTCACATTAAATACAAAGTCAGTCGTCTTAAAAAAATGTTTTACTGCATGACACCCATATCTGGTACTGGTGTAGTTAATAGATTACACTATTAGTCTACTTTGCCCAACACCCATTATAGATCAAATCAGTCATTCTTGAGACATGGGACAAAACAGGTCCAGCAAGGGTAACTGCTATTAGGTTTAAAAATAAAAATATTTTCAATTTTAAATGTCATGAGGGATAAATAATAGAATGTATTTAACACAATTATCACCTTCAATTTAATTTTCTCATTATTATACCAAATCTGTGTTTCTTAATGTCCTCTCACTACATCTAAAACAGTGTGCCGCAGTTCACCTCTGCAGAGTACAGCAGTGTCAGACAGGCTCTAAGTTTTATAGTTTTAGAATATTTTAAATCCTAATGTTAATATGTCCTGTGTCACAACCATGATATGTCAACACCATCTTCCAATTTCTGAGGAAATTATTTGTAATGAATATTTTGATAATATTTCATTATGATATTTTATATTTGTTGTGGAATTGTTGGTCACATGTGAACGTGTAATCTGTCTGCTAACACGATAATGTGTTTTGAAATGTTAAAAACATCTTGAATGCTGTTAAAGATAACGCTGAAATTATATTACACAGTCCAAGGTAAAAAAGCACATTTTGATTAAAAAAAGAGAAAAGTTGGGAGGTTGTATCAAAGCATAGCTCAGTAGCTTAGTACATATAAGATACATAAATGTAGTTTCATTTGTCTGAGTACAAGGTTTTATTTTTTCAATTTTTGCACCCTGTTTTGTCCCACTTCTCAAGAATGACTGAAATAACAATCTATAAAGGTGCAAAACGCATTTACTTACACATATTTGAGAATCGAGATATTTCCTGATTGGAAATATTTCGAATGAAAAGGAAAAAAGAAAATAAATAAAACATAAGCCTGTATCAGTTATACAGTGTTATCGTGGCTGCTGTGCGAGCGCAACCCCCTGTTTGTTTATGTACTTATTTACTTAAGGAATTTCTATAATACTGCTTATGCATGTATGTATGTATTATTGATTTATTTGTCTGAGTGTTTGTTTGTCCTTTTAAAATGAAGTAAAATTATTTTTTTTAAAGAACACTGCTTTTAGTTATGTATTTATTTATTTATTAATTTATCTTGAAAATGAAAATGAAAACTGCTTATTTATTGATTGAGTGATTGATAAATAAATAAATATATTTTTGTCTCTCTGTTACAGTACAATGTTTAGATTGTCTTCACACAAATGGTCTTTTTCACCCTCAAGCAAAAAAAAAAAAGGACAATTATATCCAGAATAGTTCTAAAGGCTTATTTTATATTTCATGACATGCAAATCCATTAAAACATAAGAGCCAGATAATGTCAGTACTGATTGTAATTGAAAGCACTGGAGCGGTCTGTTGTTGCTATGGTTACCTCCTCAGGTGAACACTATGTCTTTTGTGGGCCATAAATGCGGGTCAGAGCGTCTCGAACCCCCCCATAAACTCAGGCGGGTTACGAGAAGATGCTGCCATTCATAAAACTATAAAAATCAGCAACTCACTGTAAATCATTCATCATGTTACAGATCATGTTTACTGTAATTGTCTTACTTCAACAACACAACATACACAGACTGTCATTAACTAATGAAGCTCTTAATGAACTGAGCTCCACACAACCATCATCATCATCATCATCATCATCATCCTCATCATTCAATAATGAATCTGAATTAGTAACAGCTGGACGACTGTAACAGAACGGAGGCAAATGCAAACACACAACCAGCGAAGAGACACAACTGTAAAAACTGTGAATGTAAGAGCCTCAGATATGAGTGCGAGCGCATTATAGAGTCAGTACCGCCGCTGGCCTGTTGGGCGCAGCAGAGTTAATGTGTGGCTTTACAGAGCAAGGCTGTTATATGTTCTGATAGCTGACAAGTGCTAGTCCTGACCCAGTTTAAATACCGTCAACAAAGATTCTTATCTAAGAAAAATACTGCTATCGAATGGCACGCTGGAGAGTTGGACAGGAGAGCCGTGTGTGTGTGTGTGTGTGTGAGCGAGCGTTTCCAATGCATCATTAAACAGATTGAAGGACTTCTCATTCCAACAGCTGAAGCTCTGCCCCGCAGGCACCGGCACACAGCGAAGGTGTTCTGCTAAAACTCGTCCAAAAACAATCTGTGCAGCCCACCGCTTCAGGACACGAGAAAACAACAGACTGTGGGAAGACGTGCTCTCAGCCCTCACCTGCGCTCCTGGGTTATACTGCGATCCACAGCCGCTGAGCAAAGCTAGAAAACACGGGGTTGCTTGCTGCTGGAGTCCAGCGTTGGGCACTAACTGGTTACTAAGGTTCAAAGACTCAAAGCGTTTATTGTCATGTGCACAGTGAGGAGAACTCGTTTCCCGGTACAACGGAATTCTTTCTTTGCCGTCCACAGTGAATGCCAAGACAAGTGCAAACTATACAAAACAATAAACACACTCACGTGCATACAAACAAACAGAATAAATGTAAAAGTATGATGCATATCTAGAAATACAGACTATGTATAGAAATATAGACATCTGTATGTGCGAGTGTGCAATATTGACTTGTGTGCAAAACAATAGTACAGTAACATGTAGCAAATTCAGTGCAAATGCATGATGATAATAGCAGCAGTAACATTAAAAATGTGCAAATTGAGCTGTAGCAATTCAGTGCAACTATTCTATGAGATAGATGAGACTAGTCTGTGACTAGTGACACATTACAGTAATATTACTTTCCCTGGTAACTAGTAGTGTAACTAAGTACTAATAAAATTTAAGTAATAATATTACAGTTGCCATCCCCCCCAAAAAAGGCAAGTTACTAGTTACTTTTTTTGCATTTTCACTTTATTTTAAGGTGTTCTTGTTACAGTGTAATTATACATTTAAGTACTGAGTGATGTTAATTAACTACATGTCCTTACTATATGGTTAGGATTAGGGTTACTTGCATGTAATTATGCATAATTAATTGTTAGTATAATAGTAAGTACACGTAACGTGTAACAACTTAAAATAAAGTGTTACCCTTTTTTGTCACAATTGTTAATGTTAATTAAATTGTCCCTATCGATTTTTATAATTGTTGCCGTCACCAGCGCAGCAAGCTTGCTTCGTCGGAATACAAAGAAGCCTACTTCAAATAGCGTCTGGAAATACAGCCATTATTTTAATTTTGTAGGGAGAAAAGATGACAAAAACATCAATGTCACATGGTTGGTTCTAGCTGCTTGAGCCCTGTTGCAGATTTTACTTTAGTGCTGTTTTATTAAATAACAGAAGTTGTGGCATCTTGTCATCAGTTTGAGACAGTTGAACTCTTCATTTATCTGTAAATTTCATAGATTCACAGGCTGCAAAAATGTTTTGGTGTGTAATGGAAAAGTAATGTAACTAGTTACTGTTGGTTGTGAGTAATAAGTAATGTAGTAATGAGTAACTAGTAATTAGTAATATGTTACAAGTTTTGAGTTATGAGCCCAAAACTGCTGGAGTCACAACCTGAAGCATGACGTTCACTGGAATTTGATGTTCTACCAATACATTTAGCTGAAAACCCATAAAGACAAGTAGTAATGACAGAAAATATTGTGACAAGGGAGAATGCAAACATTTTCACTGTCTGTCACGATTCAGTTTCCTGATATCATAATTATATTGTGATGGATAAAAGTCTGACATGATGTTGTTTGCCTTGTTTTCCAAGGAAAAAAAAAAACATCTTAACATAAATAAAGCAAGATAAACTACTTATGTAAGGCTGTAAGATTGTATCTGAATTAGCAGTATATGTATCTGAACTACTGATGCAATATCGTGGGAAAGAGTTGCACTGAATCTCTTGATCCAGATCTACATGATAACCTTGTTCTGTGGAAAGTCGCACATGTGACATACATACTGTGTTTATTCGGAGTCGCTGAGAAACCCTAACACAACGTTTACATTGGCAGCCGCGAATGCAAATATTTTTGCTTTTCATGAGTCCTATTTCCCCGAGGAGGCCAAGAGTCCAGAATGACCTCTGCTTAAATTGGTGTCATTATATCACAAGCACCCTCTTATTTCAACATGACTTCTGTAGCGCCCTCATCCACCACCGACTACAGAGATCCCGATCCCACCTCAATCAGCAAACCGTTCATTTTGAATACGGCGACTCTCAGCCTCACAAAAAAACCTCAGGCTACATTTAAACTAGTGCATTTTCGTTTTAAAACGCATGACTTTTGCTACGGTTATGCCTGTCGTTTACACTACATCAGACCCTCGAAAACAGAGACTTTTGAAAAACGCTGAAGACCCTGTTTTAGTTTAAAAACTCTAGGGTTGCGTTTCAGTGTAAACGGACCAAAACGGAGACTTCTGAAAACGCAGCAGACCCCGTTTTAGTTTAAAAACTCTAGGGTTGCGTTTCAGTGTAAACGGACCAAAACGGAGACTTCTGAAAACGCAGCAGACCCCGTTTTAGTTTAAAAACTCTCGGGTTGCTTTTCATTGTAAACGGACCAAAACTGAGACTTCTGAAAACGCAGCAGACCCATAGATATGCAAAGGTAGATTCTGAAAACGATCCTCGTCTACACTGGTGCACTAGTGTAAACAGGGCCTCGGAGAGGATCGAGTCGTGTCTTTAGGCGTCTGACGGCGGTCTTTACAGCAGAACGGCCTCGGTTTGAGAGCGACGGCACAGGAGAGGGATATCTCTGCCGTCCTCTCTTCTGACTGTAATAGAATGTGGGACTGAATTTACAGTGGGAATCTGGGACTAAGCGTGCGTCTCGCTCGGCTAATACAGCAGGGCCCGTCTGATGAATGAGAGCGGGCTGGAATCTATCAGCCGCTGATATTATCTATCAGGAACGGACTCTGTCATTCAGTGGCTCTCGGAGGTCAATAAAGGAGCCGTCTGTTGCACTGATGGATGGAGGTGAGGCATCAATACGAAAACTTGGCTTCGAGTCCAAGGAGAGAAGCTCCGGTGTGGCACGGTTTGTTTTTATTTACTGCGATGTTTACCGAAGGTTGAGGCGTGTGCTGTTCAGTCAACAGCTGAGCGGCTGGATTTCAGTGGATTTGAATCTGTGGGAATTCATTTAATCCTGAAGGGAAGAAGACTGATGGCCGTGTATTGGTGCGCGAACAGAAAAACCGTTTGCTGCTACGACAAAGTGGACGAAACGGTCTGCTTGGGTTAGCTTGGACCAACAGCCGTATTTCTGGATCCCAAGAACTCCACGGCCTCAAGGTTGATGTGTGGCCGTGAAGTATCAGCCCCTCCGGGAGACTAATAGCTCCAGTAATGAAGCAGCTTTTGACTGCGTGATTCATTCAAACACCCAAATCTTTATTGCCGTGTTTGTAAAGGCAGGCTGTTTATCAGCGCAGCAGAGCCGGTCAGCGTGGCCTTGTTCTGGAGCCAAAGGCTGATGCAAACGTACACACAAACTCTTCCACCAAATCTCAACCCAAGAAGATCAGTTCAAACAGGTATTATGATCCAGACACTCTGGCACCAAGACGAGTCTCTGATTATACCCGGGGTTGATTACTCACCATCAGCGCTGAGGAACGCATCGCATTACTGTGTTGCTCTGAAAAAGGCAACTAATTAGTGGTGTTTTCTAAGGCAGGAATCACTATAATCATCGCTCATAGCTCAAACCGTGCGTCTTGTTGAGGAGAGGTGCCCTGTTACTCTACTTTTCAAGTGATTCACCTGCTGGATGATAAAACAGCAGTCAAACGTTTTTGAACAGTGAGATTTAATGCTTTTAAAGAAGTCTCTTCTTCTTGCCAAGCCTGCATTTATTTGACCCAAAATACAAACATTTTGAAATATTTTTTACTATTTAAAATAACTATTTTCTGTTTGAATATATATTAAAATGTAATTTATTCCTGTGATTCCAAAGCTGAATTTTCAGCATAATTACTCCAGTAACATTATCCTTCAGGAATCATTCTAATATTCTAATTTGCTGCTCAAAAATATGTATTATTATTATTATTAGTAGTAGTAGTAGTAGTAGTAGTAGTATGCAGAAAACAGCTGAGTAGAATTTTTTTCAGGTTTCTTTCATGAATAGAAAGTTCAGAAGAACAGCATTTATCCGAAATAGAAATCTTTTGTAACATTATCTCTTTGATCAATTTAAAGCATCCTTGCTAAATAAAAGTATTAATAATACCCCCCCCCC
>NW_015664755.1:169912-183991 GCF_001515625.1 Sinocyclocheilus rhinocerous
CTTTTGTAACATTATAAATGCCTTTATCATCACTTTTGATCAATTTTAAGCATCCTTGCTAAATAAAAGTATTAATTTCTATAATTTATTTCCCCAAAAAACTAAAAATAAATACACTGACTCCAAGCTTTTGAATGGTATAGTGTATAATGTTACAAAAGTTTTTTTGTTTGTTTGTTTGCTTGTTTTTTCCAGATAAATGCTTATCTTTGGATCTTTCTATTCATCAAAGAATCCTGAAAAAAATACTCAACTGTTTTAACTTTTGATAATAATAATAATAATAATAATAATAATAATAATAATAATTTCTTGAGCAGCAAATCAGCATATTAGAATGATTTCTGAAGATCATGTGACACTGAAGACTGGAGTAATGATGCTGAAAATACAGCTGCACATCATTTTAAATAGTAAAAATATTTCACAATATCACAGCTATTGCTGTATTTTGGATCAAATAAATGCAGGCTTGCTGAGCAGAAGAGACTTCTTAAACCTTTGACTGGTAGTGTATGTTGAAGGAAGAACCCAAGTTATTTAGAGATCAGATCACAGGACTCTTTTCATCACAGCAAAGCCCAAGCAGCTTCCCAGAAGGGAGAACGCTGTTCTCAAGCAAGCGTGTTTTTTGATTAGAGCCGTCTTCCAGCTCCTGTTTGCTGATCGCAGGATGTCATATCTGTGCTCACGGAAGGTCAATACGCTTGTGCGTGATTCATAAACGCCTCCCTCTGCAGCCTGCAACCTTATCCCAGAGAATCTGACCCGAGACCAGACGCTTGACGTTTTAGATCTAAACTTCCAAATCGTGACTTCAGACGGAACCAGATGGCAGGCATTAGAGTCAGATGGATCCAGGTCTCTGTCTCGGGATGAGGGCGTGTTGGTGCTGGTGATGCTTGGCTTGTTGCCGCATTCGGGGAAAGCCTTCGGCGACAAGCGCGAGGCACCGCCATCGGATTATTCAAGAAACTGACACCATAAACGGACAGAAATCTCACGTTTGATCCTGCTCCGGCGTATCAAATGTTCTTTCCCACGATGCAGCGTGCTGTTTTACATGATGCACTGCATTCAGCAGTCAAGATATGAAGCTTTATTGCAGCAGAATAAGGAACGGACAACAATCAATAAACTGTTTAAAATGTTTCTTCATCTATCAGCACTTCTGTCATCATGGGCACTGTCTAACTGTGGACATACTGTATGCAATTTATCTGAAAGTTATAATCATTCCCACTATATCCCAAGTGATTCATTCAGCTTGCTTCACTTTCTGATGGAAATTACAGTGACCAAAAATAATTTTTTTTACAACAATTAACTAATAGTTTCAACACTTTTTATATATAAAATATAAAGTGTCAAAACTGCAGCACAATTAAATATTCTGATCAAAATTGATACTTTTTTTTTAAATATTGACTTTCCGACAGTTCCGTTTTGTAGCATAAAAGCTGATGGTAATTATTCAAATCTTGAAATTGTGGTTAATCATAATAGACTAGCTCGTGAGAGTCTGATTCGTCAGTTATTAGAATGTTCTAAGAAGATCTCACAAAAACCCAAACCACTGATGAGACTAAAATCAGGTTCATCTGGCCTTGAAAGTATGTATAAAAACGGTATTTTACAAATTCTAGCATAATTCATATTAAAGCAGTGGGTCAACCATGATTTGTGTGAAAATAAGTATGTATTACATAATTTTCAAAGCATACACTGAAACATTTTATGATTATTTATAATTTAAGTCGAAAAATGTAATGAAGATAAATGTTTTCAGGACAGATTTATTGTGACGACAATTTAACAGAAAGGAGCAATTTTAATCTATTACAGTAGTTTAAATGAAAAAGTCATCTTTTGGGGCACAAAAGTGGCCAAAGTTACAGTTATTTAGCATTTTGTGGTTCCAGATGTCAGATAAAAATGTTATACAACAGATATTCAACAATACTGCGAAATCTGATAGAAATCAGCCTGAGCAATTTTCAGAAAATAATTGCTGTTTTTTTTTTTTCTTCTAAAAATGGATTATTTGATGATAACAAATATGTTGACGATACATCTCGACAGTGGCTTGGATCCACGCGACTGTACGATTACCAGTTTAAAATAATGGACACGGCTTCTGAGAATCAGTTTGGAGATTAATCAAACGAAACGAGTTTATCTAATGAGTGGAAAGAGAATATTAACACAGTACAGCTAAGAAATAAATGCCCTCTGTTCACCACACAAGAGCAACAAATGTCCATGAAGTAATGATTCAATTAATAAATAAACAAACAAACCTTTTTGGGCGCATAATAATTGATAAGATTTTTTCTACTCCTTATCTTGTGTACTTTTGTTCACATCTGCCTCATTTGATTAGGCCTACTAGTTTTCAACAAGAAACATGAATTTGCAGCAAAACTTAATTATCTTAACAGTAAAATTCATTGATTAGAATGTTGTCGACTACCCTTAAACAGGTTTGAAAACAGCAAAGGATATCCGGTTTGGAAAGCTTTCTATGAGTTTGTTGTAAAAGGCTTTCAGTTCTGGCGCATCTGAGTGCAGATGTTACTGTATTATTATAACTTGCTCTCTCCAGCTGTCGATGCGATTGATTGACAGTTGCCACAGTGACAGCAGCAGTCGTCGAGGAGACGGATCACTGTGCGTAACGAGAGACAGAACGACAGAAAGAACTGCTCAGCCCGGCGATGACAGCTTCCAGAGCCACTTTGACACCGGACGACAGAAAGATGGAGAAAAGCATTCTAATGCTGCAGAAGTGCTGGAGAGACTCGCTGGATGACTCGATGGGAGCCACCGACTTCCATACACTCTTAAAAATAAAGGTGCTTCAAAGGTTCTTCACAGCGATGCCATAGAAGAACCATCGAGTCAAAGGTTCTTTAAAGAACCATCTCTTTCTTAGCTTTTTATAATCTCAAGAACCTTCTTTCGCCACAAAGAAGCTTTTGTGAAACATAAAGGTTCTGCAGGTTCTTTTTGGAACCATTTAGACAAAAAAGGTTTTTTTATGGAATTGTGAAGCACCTTTATTTTATTGAGTGTATGGAAAGAAATCAATCAATAAATAAATATATATGGAAGTCAGTGGCTACAAGCAACCTCTTCCCTCTATTTTACAGTTGAGGGTTCTTGAAAGAGCCGCTACGTCAATCTGTCGCTTCTCTCGCACCGAAAGAAAGAGATTTAAAAAATATATATAAATCAGCCTCCACACTTTCATCAGTTTCACAGTGTTTGATGCGCTGGACGTCTCAGACGATCCTCTCCGCTTTCACAGAGACTCGAACCCTAGTGAGCCGCCTACCTAGACAGCACTGAAAGACATCACAGACAGGTTCAAGAGACCATCACACTAAAGATTCAATCCTCTGCCCAGAGTGCACTGCAAAAAACTCAGCAGAAATAATACAAGACGGTAAATATGACAGAGACATCTTGACTATAAATACCAAAAAAGTCATTAAAATCGCTCTCATTAAAAATGTTTAAGACTGTTTAAGCCAGTGTTTTTGTATGATGTGTGTCTCTGATTATTACAGTAAACTAGTTTGTTTAAAAAAAAATTTACAGTATGGGAAACAACTGGGCATCACTGCTGAATTTGGGAAGTAAAACAACAACGACAATGATGATGTTGATGATTATTATTATCATCATCATTATAAAATAAATTAAAGTATTTAAATTAATGAATTCTAAAATTAAAATGGCTTTTATATTGTTTCTATATTGCTTTTCTTAATAACATCTTGGATGTTTAAACATCTGAGAAAATAAACAGATTTTTATTCTGGAAACCGTTTCATACAGAAACTAACCCCAGCTGCCTTTTAGGATGTCAAACTACCCATGACTTCTAGTTATGAATACAGTTTAATCATGACAACTCTCGGAAGATTTTAGCATGGTGATGGATATGACAATGTTAATGTATTTGGTCTTGGCGGAACAGATCTGCTACATTGCTGCTGCTGAATTGCTGCTGCTGTTGGTTATTGCTGTAGTTGTAGATTATTGCTGCTGCTGCAAGCAAGTACAGGAACTTGCTACTGCCAATGCATATGGCGATACGGTGCCGTGAGTATTTAAGACATACTGCTGCTGCACAAATAGCATATAAAATAACCCCGTAGCAGATCTATACAGGTGGAGCTGGGGAAGGTGGAGGGTTTCAGAGAAACTTTGAAAGCGCGCTGCAGGAATCTCTAGTGAATGCTAGCCAGCCATATAAATGCAAGGCAGTAAGCTCATTGGCTGCATATGCAGCATGAACCAATCAGCTTGTGCCAAGTCGTTTAACTCTCTGAATATCATCAGTTACGTTAACAACCCATCAGCCTGCGCCATCTAGAGTTTCATGACTAAACTATATATTTATTTACTGAAAAAAATGAAACACTTCACCATTAAATCATTTAATTTGTGATATGAGCTGTATTTCTCAGTTATATTTCTCTATGGGTCTGTTTACACCTGGTCACTTCATGAGTTTTCTCTGATTGGATAGCTATATGATTTGTTAAAACATTTCCATTTATGCTTGGCCACATAAATGTGTCTTTGCAAAACGGATATAAATCAGGTCTTCAATTCTGCGCTATATGATATGCTAATTTAAAGGAGTTCACATCAACGAAAGCAACAGATGAGCGCTGCATCTTATTTATCATCAGCTAATTTCAAGATCAAATACCTTCTGATGTGGTTTGAGCAATCAAATTTAAATCTGTCTCAAAAGCATTTCAGAGGGCATTTACACCTGGTCTTTTCACGATCAGATAGCTATCCAATCAGAGAAAACGCATGAAGTGACCCTATATCTAACTATATCTATCTATCTGTGCTGTGTGTTTTAGGGTGCTTTCACACCTGTAGATCGATTGCTTTGTTCCGAAACAGCGATTAAAATTATTACAATGTTGCTTTTTATTCTTGGTGCGGTTCGCTTTCACACTGCAAAGTTTCTAAACGGACCAAATTTGTTAATACAAGTCACACGCGAGTAAACTGTTCTCTCAATGGTCAAAGTTCCACGGTTTATTTTCCGGGATTCCACTAGCTGTCACAGCTGTCATTCGCAGGCTTATTGTTGTTGTTTTTTTTTTGTAGCTGTCCTTATATTAATTCATTTTGAGCAGGAGTCCAGGATTCATCGGGAAAACATTTTTAAAATGCACATACTAGGAAGAAGAGCAATAAGACGGCATTATAAAATTAAAAAGTGCGCTTTTTTAGTTGGAATGGTGAAGACGTGCTCACCCACAGACTTTCACAGGTTCATTTTGAAGTATTAGAAAAAAAACAAAGCTAATGCTTTTCATGGAACTTACGTAATTACCCATTATACATTGTGATATAGCCTGGTTCGTTGGTCCGTTAAATGGGATTGCTTTCTCACTACAACCGAACCGCTCCAGAGTTCGTTTTCAATTGAGCCGAGACCACCTCATTTAGATGATCTCGTACCGATTGTTTTGGCGTGGATCCGGGTGCGATTGCCGCATTCACATATGCCCAAACGAACCGAGCTAAGGCGGGAAACGCGCCAGGTTCCGAAACAACGGGCCAGGTGTGAAAGCACCCTTAGTGTGTTAGAGTCAGTTTGATGACTTCATGAGTGAGTACAGTGTGCAACAAAGCAGAAAACACACACACACACACACACACAATGGTTGGCTCTGTTAATTGCACTGAGAGTTATAGTCTGTATTGATGAGGTCTAATCACGGCTGTCAATGATATGTATGAGCTCAGCGTCACAAACGTGCTGGTCAGATAAAAGCCTCATTAATAAAGTCCGTCCAGCAGGTATTAAACAGCTCATCTCACTCCAGCAGGAAGAAAGCTTACACCACATTATAATTCATTAATATGACAACAACCCCACCACCAGCTTGTTTATGTGTGTGTGTGTGTATGTGTGAACTCTGACTGGGTGAATCCCAGTAATTAAAACATAAATTGGGCCTATTGAAGAGGAAGCTGAACTCACAGACCGAACTCACGACGCCCCAAACAATCACCCGATTTCTGCTCCGCAAACACACACGCTTTCAAATCAAAATCAATGAGTGTCCAAAACCAAACAATCTGATCTGAATCATAATGAAATGAATGCAGAGCTTTATCTGAGACACACACATGTGAAACCCCATTTCACAGCCTGCGGGGTCAAAGGTCAGAGGGACAGTACGAGGTCAATGCTGTAACTACACCAGCATCCCTCTGACTGATGTTGCCGTGTGTTTGATAAAGCGATTACAGACGTCCTCGGGTTCAGAGGTCATGAGTCAGACTAACTCTCTCTCTCGCTGTGTCAGTGGCCCAGATTCCTCACCAGCTTGTGATGCTGTGTTCACGTGTGTGACTGGAATATGATGAGTACTGTAGTCTCATATGGAGTACAACACATGCCATAGAGTGTGTGTGGTGCATCACAAGCCTCTTATTAAGAAACCACAACTAGATCCTAGTAAACTGGCAAATTACAGACCCACTTCAAATCTTGCTTTTATGTCTAAAATTTTAGAAAAGGTTGTGTGTGCTCAATTGTGCTCCTTCCTGCAAAAAAAATGATCTCTATGAAGAATTTCAGTCAGGTTTCAGGCCCCACCATAGCACAGAAACTGCACTTGTTAAAATCATATAATGATTGCTGTTAATATTGTTCATCGTCTGTTTGATTACGTCTTTAATTGATTACGTCTTTAATTGATTTTTCCGTACATTTCTGCCATATGTACATTAACTGACAGTCACCACTGATAAGGTACCACTAAATATTGTAGAAACTTTATTTTCTGTAAAGTTGCTTTGCAACGATTTGTATCATGAAAAGTGCAATAGAAATAAACTTGAATTTAACTGGTGTCTAACATGAGCTGACGTAGCAGAGATGTCTACTAATTATGCCTGGAGTCCCCAACACACACACATGCACACACACACGCACACACACACACACACACACACACACACACACTCTCTCTCACACACACGCACACTCACACACACACACACACTCTCACACACGCGCGCACACACACACACACACACACTGACTTAGATCTAACCATAACTAAACCTAAACCATAACTAATCTAACCAAATTTAACCTAAACCAATCCCAACCTGTCAGCAATCCTACTAACCCTAACAAACCTGATGATTTATTTATCCATATGAGCAGCTTGTAAAAATGTCTTATTATGATTTAACAGGTTAAGTTAACCCGAGGAAAGGGGAAGCAATATTAGAAATTGACCGATAATTGGTTTTTATCGATATTTCTTCCAAAATGTAAGCATTTTCCCTTATTTTTGCATGAGTGACCCATTTGTGTTAAGCACATGACATAAAATTAAAGTTTATTTTTATAATTTATTAGCATTTAACCACTATATATACTCCATATATTGTAAAATGGGGTGAATATTTGGTACTCCTCATAATGCCTGATTTACCAGCGGACTTATCAAAGAACATTATTTTACTTTTTAATGTTTTGAACGATTTTCGTTTTTGCATAACCACAGCTGATGTCAGGAATCATCTTGAAGTAACTATTACTGTCACTAATACTAGTTCCATAAGTACTTCTTGATTATTGACGTGTTTTCACTGCAAAACAACAATGAACATTTTCCACAAATATCGCTACAGTTTTTCAGAAGTGCTGCAGCAAATTCAGTCACAAAAATTCCATGAAATCCTCTAAATATTTATATTATGTAGTTCAGTTAGTGGTTTGCTTCTCTGGCAAACAAAGCAAGCATTGGAAATCACACATGAAAAGAAACCTGGCAGATGTTTCCTACAACTCTGATTTGTTTCTCTGCACTTTTCATTTTTCTTCACAGGCAAAATCATTGTGAACAAAGCTTGCAATATAATCCACACACACACACACACACACACACACACACTCTGTCTGTAAGCCGTGTGAAGAATGAGCTGATGTCTGAGCGAGTTTCTCTGCGCTGATGGATCGTGCTGTAGGTGTATAAAACAGTTCAGTTTGCCTTTGTTTGTTTCCTCAGAGTTTGTATTAATGACGTGCCAGTGTCTCTGTCGAGATGCTCCCAGCATGCTTTGCTCGTGCTAACAGAGCTGATGGGATCGGGGCGGGCATTCATCACTGTCAGTCACAGCTCAGCGGCGGTTCTGATTGGATGGTCAAGATTTAGAGAGAACAAAAGCTCAGCACAATGATTTCACAATCGGCAAACTAGACAACGTGTGTGTGTGTGTGTGTGTGTGAGACGGTTTTGCTGCTAAAGCAATACACCTGCACACCGTCAGCAGGTCGGCCCGCCGCCGAACACGCTAACACATGCACACATGCACAGAAGCCACGGCACGTTACCTCTGAAAGCCCTGGCGAAGATCCTGAGGACTCAGGAGCTGAAAAACAAAAGCAGTTCAATTTAAAACCACACAAACTCAGATGAAAGCGCCTCGCTCGTCCCATCAGTCTAATCTCAGGAATCAGCCAGCGGAGGGAATGAGGAAACACGCTGCCGTAAAGTTCATCACCATCAGCGGCGGCTGAACGTGGGAAGCGTTCTTTTGGCGAGTAATTGAACTGCAGGCGTCTGAAAGGTCAGAGATTATTGGACAGCTGACAATCTGGGAAAACCGTCGATTCATTTCGAGAGAGAAAGAAGGAGATTTCAATGAGTTTCTATGAGACTGTGAGCGATCAGCGATGCGGAAGTCTTTGCTCTCGACGGCCGCGACACAAGTTTGAGTGACAGTAAAGACTGTGTAAATACTTCTGTTGTTTTGTGATTTTCTCTCTCAAGACATCATAACAATTAGTATTACTAATACTGACAAAATATGAACAAATGACATTAAATTGATCAAAACTGCCAGTAAAACCATTTATAATGTTACAAAAGATTTATATTTGAAATGAATGCTGTTCATCTGTGAATCCTGAAAAATAAAATGCATCAAGGTTTCCACAAAAATATTTATTTCAAATATAATTCAGCTCAAAATCAACTTCTCACAACTTCTAATCCAACGTCTCAACTCAGCTGAATTAATTTTGATTCAGCTAATCTCAACTCAGCCCAACGTAACTCAATCAACTGAATTTAGTACAGCTCAACTCCACATGACTGAATTGAATTCAGCCGTGGATAAAAGTATCTGCAAAATGCCTAAATCCACGTCAGCTCAACAAAACAACCCAACCCAATTCAATTCAACTGAATTCAACCCAGCATAACTCAACACAACTCAACTCAACTGAGCTCAGCTCACACCTACACAACTGAACTGAATTCAGCTCAGCCAAACTCTGCATAACTCAACTCAACTTAATTAAATTCAGCTCAACCCAATATAAAATTCAATTGAATTGAACTTAAATCAACATCTTAACCCAACCAACTTCACATAACTGAATTCAGTTAATCTTAACTCAACCCAACAAAACGGAATTCAAATAAATTTAACTCTTAACTCAACTGTACTGAATCTAATTAATCCCAACAGAACATAATTCAATTTAACTAATTTTATAAATACAAATTTTTTCACATTGATACACATGTATTTTAAGTTAAAAGTAAGTTTTAAAAGTATGAGTATGTTTTTCGAGAAAATACTATATCATTCTTTCTACTTAATTTAATGTTTCTTACAATTTTTTTTTTTTTGAAGTTTCGTGCACAGACAATGGTCCAGATTTACTAAACGGGGCAAAATAGCGCGAGAGCGCAATTCCAAAACATACATATTGACCAACACAATATAACAAGCGCAGCGCAAATTAGTGTAGTCGCAAATAAGTAGAGCCAATGCTCATCAGGTGCGGGTGATCTACTTACGACACAGGCGCAAAATAGTTTAAGACATGTATTTTTGGGGCGTTAAAGGGGTCATATGATGTTGCTAAAAATAACATTATTTTGTGTATTTGGTGTAATGAAATGTGTTTATGCGATTTAAAGTTAAAAAAACACATTATTTTCCACATACTGTACATTATTGTTTCTCCTCTATGCCCCGCCTTTTTTAAACGCGTCGATTTTTACAAAGCTCATCAGTCTGAAAAGCAAGGTGTGCTGTGGATTGGCCAGCTATCCAGTGCGTTGTGATTGGCCAAATACCTCAAGCGTGTGACGGAAATGTTACATCCCTTACCATATTGTGATGCCTGCGGCAACCACATGTGACGACCCCGGGCGGCGGCAACAATACTACAGTGAGAATAAAAGTTACGCCTTCTTTCTTTGCGTGAACATTTGGGTGACGTTATGCAAATCTTTCCACATAGTGATGTAGATATGTGGGGGTGTGTTAGAACGAGCCGTTTTAGGTAGGCGTGGCTGACTCTTAACTTTTATAAAGAATATCTCTTTGGATTTGAGACTTTAGTCTCAACTTTACAGATCTTATTTATGCACCAAGAGCTTGTAACACTCCAAAGAGAAAGGAAAAATTGAAATCGCATCATATGACCCCTTTAAATTTTGGCACAAACACCAGTAATTTGACGAGTGCAAACGTTAGTAAATTGCGTTGCGTGATTCATTTTAATACTCTCCTCCCATACATTTTGCGTCTGAAAGGGAAACTCCTACAAATGCATATTCAATAAGATCAGGCGCAAAAATAACTGTGTGCGCGCCTTTTCAGCGCTAATTCTTCAATGCGCTTCTTTAGTAAATCCTGACAGTACTATTTTAACGGCAAAGACGGTTTGCGCTGGCACAAGCTGTCAGTAAATCTAGCCCAATGGCATAACAAAAAGATTTCAGGTTTTAATTGAAGACGGTGTTGTGTAAACAACCCCTAAATCCCGCACTCTTGGTTCCAGTGTATGAGTGTGTTTGGACGTTCAGTTTGTTCTTCTACATGTGAACATAACGTCAGCTGTCTGTCTGTTCAGTCCCACACCGATGACTGACAAAGCCATCAGCCAATCAAAACACAGAACGTGAGCACTGGCTCCACCTGCTGCATGATGGTACAGGTTTGGTTCAGTGTGTGTTTTTCCATGCGAGCGTCTGTCGTGAGTGTGATTGCGCTGATGGGCTCGTGCTCCAGCAGCAGGTGAGTTTTACAGCTCCTGATTGGCTGCGGCAGCCGCTGTCGTCGCATCGTCCCCTGGGTCCTCATTAAACTCTGAAGACGCTTCGCTCGCAGGATTCTTCAACACTCTCTCAATTGGTTCTGGAGTCCCATGAGGCTTTGCAACCAGTTAAAGTCCATTACGCTCACAAGCAGGCAAACGTCCAGAAGCAGCTTCAGCGTAACCGTGTGTGTTCAGCGTCGAGAGCAGAAGATCATTTCAACGGCGAAACGCTGCGGTAAAAACCTGTTAATTGGTTAACAGTGCAATAATAATTCACTTGCATTCGCGAGTAACCATCGATGTGTGCGAACTAATGCGTTTTGGAGTAGGTCTGTGAATTTTTTAGCGGTCTTAAATTTGGAGACGTAAAAATAGGAATCACGATACAACCTAATGTGAATATTAAACTTCATAAGGTGCTGATATTTTGAAATAAATGTGAGCGCTGCACATTCAAAGGAAAAGAGTGGTGCTGTTACAGTAATTGAGTTACAGGCTCAGTGCAGATCACAACTAATGAATGCAGCACTTTTACACTGTGTTTATATTGTAATATGTTGTAGATGCTTGTAAGAGTGCATATTTGATCTCCCTCATCTGTTTGAATCAACAGCTGGAAATAGTGAAGACATTGCAAAATAAGAGTCACGGTGTTTCAGGCTTGTTTTTAATTTAAAAGTCCTGCATTAAGCAGAATTTGTATTATTTATGTTTTTTATCCCCCCTCCCTCTGGTTATTATTGATATTCCAGTTACACAATAAACTGTATATGGCATTTAATTCAATGTTCAAAATATAAAAAGTTCCATAAATATTAAATACAGTTTAAAGCAGAACTATTTAAAATACTAGTGTACTCGTTGCATTCCAATTAATTGTAAATGTCTCCTCATATCCCTTTTTTAAGGAAAAACTAATTATTTGATTAATTTTCATTTCATTTTACAGTTATAACCCACATTACTATTTACCTCAGCTTATGGAAAACGTGCTACTTGTGATGAACTTTGATTCATTATATGTCTTTCTCTTTACCACATGAGCTTTAGTGGTTATCAGTATATTATGAAAGTACAGCACAGATTTTAGTACTTCAGTAGGGTGGTATATTGACATTTTATCAGTAAATGAAACATATGTGAAATAACTGTAAATTTAAGTCTGTGAAACCTAAAATGTTATTACTGTATTTGTACAGTACAGAAACCACAGCTGCAGCTTTTGGCCTTTACTGTACATGAGTTCAATCATGGTAAATTACTGCTATTGCTATACTCGTGGGGACATTTGGTCCATATAACATAGGGAATACCAGCACACACACACACACACTCTCTCTCTCTCTCTCTCACACACACACACACACACACACACACACACACACACACACACACACACACTCACACTCACACTCACACTCTCTCACACACACACACACACAGAGAGAGATCTGCTGTAACATGGTGGCATAACATCATCTCGGCTCATTCTGGGATGCTGCTCCAGTCGTGTGGAAATTACACATGGTGAAAGCAGAGCTTTAGAGATTCAGATGAGCTGGATGTGAACGTGTGTGTGTGTGTGTGTTTGTGTGTGCCGGGAGAAACGGC
Source organism: Sinocyclocheilus rhinocerous (assembly GCF_001515625.1). Taxonomy (NCBI): domain Eukaryota; kingdom Metazoa; phylum Chordata; class Actinopteri; order Cypriniformes; family Cyprinidae; genus Sinocyclocheilus; species Sinocyclocheilus rhinocerous. The sequence continues at coordinate 182,649 of NW_015664755.1, forward strand.
TCTCTTCCTCAGAATAAGTGGCTGTGTGGCGGGGGGTCGAGCCATAAAAACCTCCCCTCGCTCTCGCACTCACAAACAGACTCTTTACCCAAATACATCAGCTTTTACTCTGCGTTCCAGACTGACAAGACACCACTATCCACTTCTGCGCATGACAGTCTCTGATACCGGTGTTTAGGCAGCTCATGACAATAAAGTTATAGGACACATAGCGCACAATATTTCAGTTTTCTTATCTGCTAAAGTCCATTTCAAACATTAGTCAAGGTGATTTTGCACCAAAAGTAACAAATTCATTTATTCTACTTGACCTGTAGAATGAAACAGCCCAGTTTTATTGTTTGATTTGTTATTTTGCTGCCATATATATGACTTTCTCTATGTTTGGACTGATGAGTGAGTTCAGCATGTTTTGATAATAGATTTCCAAATTATATGAGCCCTTCAAAGCTTCTCTAAGTCATCATTAGGAGTATTTAGACTAATGAAATAATTAAATATATTCAAACATATGAAGAGAATCATTACAAATGTTGAATATAATGAAAGAAAAAAATCCTTATGAAATGTAGTTTGATCAGATTTTTAGAAAAGTAATGTCTGTATTAAAAAAAAAAATAAATTATACAATTTTTATCATTTATACTGTACATTTAAATACATAAAGCATATATATATGGTCCCACTTTATATTAAGTGGCCCTAATACCTGTGTACTTACATAGTAACTAGATGTGTACGTAGTATGTAACCACAGTGTAAGTACACACTGGTACATAGTATCATAGTACAGCTGTTATATTTCTGTAACTACACACATGTAACAACCCTCCGAATGGTTAGTGCAAGTGTAAATGTGTAACAGGACATATATAACTACATTTTGCAACAACAATATGTATAAGAGTAATTGGAACAATTTGATCTAGGGGGTGGAGATGGGTAGGTTTAGGGATATGTAAAGTGGGAGGAGCTGGAGCTCGAGTTGGAGTTGGTGCACCACTGTAATACCAGAGTTACATGGTAACTCCTCAGGAACTCTCCACTTAATATGAAGTGTAACATTCTAGACACCAACCACAATTTATATGTAAAGGCTAACTTACTGGCCGCTGCTGTGTAACATCAGAGTAATTACATGGTAAATCTAATTTAAAGTGTAACACTTTATTTACCAAAAAGTGCTGTTAGTCATGTTACACATTTGTACTTTAATTTCCAAAAAGTGTTGTTACCAATGTCCTGTTACACATTTGTATTTACACATACCATTCAGTGGGTTGTTACATATGTGTAGTTACACAAACATTAGAGCTGTAGATACTATGTACCAATGTGTACTT